>NC_134484.1:396143442-396443442 GCF_040206685.1 Ascaphus truei | reverse complement strand
TGTTGTTTTTGTTCTCAATGTGTCTAAAGTTTGTTGGTTTTTGTTCTGGTTTTTCAATATGGTGGAGTTATGTTAATTTGATCATCTTACTAATATATATATATATATATATACAGCTCAACTCAGTTATAGCGCGATCTGCTATAACGCGGATCCGCATATAAAGCGGTTTGAGCATGGACCCCGAATTTAAAAATAAAATAAAAATTTGCACAGCATACACTACACACACCCACAGACACTGCACACACTCACAGAACACTGCACACTGCACACACTCACAGAACACTGCACACACTCACAGCAAACTGCATACACTGCACACACTCACAGCACATTGCATACACTCACAGCACACTGCACACACTCACAGAACACTGCACACACTCACAGCACACTGCATACACTCACAGCACACTGCACACACACACTGCACACACTTACAGCACACTGCATACACTCACAGCACACTGCATACACTCACAGCACACTGCATACACTCACAGCACACACGCACAGCACACTGCACACACACAGCACACTGTACACACTCACAGCACACTGCACACACTCACAGCACACTGCATACACTCACAGCACACTGCATACACTCACAGCACACTGCATACACTGCACACACACAGCACACTGCATACACTCACAGCACACTGCACACACTGCATACACTCACAGTATACTGCATACACTCACAGCACACGGCACACACTCACAGCACACTGAATACACTCACAGCACACTGAATACACTCACAGCACACAGCACAGCACACACAGCACCAACAGCACCGCAAACACAGACATACAGACACACAGCCCCCCCCCCTCACCCTTGGGGCATCGTGGGGCTGCTGGGGGACGACGACGCTGCGAGGCTGGGGTATCGGTGCGGGAATCGGCGTGAGGCTGGGGGATCAGTGCGAGGCTGGGGAGGGAATCGTTGTGGGGGGGGGGGGAAATCGGTGTGAGGCTGGAGGATTGGTGCGGGGATCCGTGGTTGCATGAGGGGAGTGCGGGGAATGCTGGGAGAATGACAGTTGCTGCTAGGGGACATGTAGGGCTGCCTGTGCCTCACTCCACCTCTTCCCCCCTCCTCCCTCCCCCTACTCTCTCCCCCCTACTCCCTCCCCCCTCCTCCCTCCCGATCAGGCACGCGGCAGCCATTTTTTAAAAAAATTAGCGCGACCCCAGTTGAGCTGATAGATTCAAACATCTTTGCATACGTGAATCCTACTGGATTTACCAGTTAGGTACGCTAGTACCCAAGGGGTTAAACGAATGCATAGACACCAGTACTCTGGTGCAGTAATCTTTCCAGCTTCACTTAGAGTAGCATCTTCTATTCTTGCTCTATCATTTCAGCCCATAATCATCCATGGGTGGTTGTTTTATAGTGTGTTGGTTCTGTACACAACACAACACACCTTACTCCACCCCCTTCTATTATGGTGTCCTTATATAGAATTAATCTATTATATGTCTCTCTCAATACACTCTAGACTATTACATCTACATGTCTTTTTATGGGACATTATACTACTTCAGGTTACATCAAACTATATATTTTTTATTATAAATTTAATATATATTAAATTTATTTTCATTTTACAAGTGTAGCCAGGCCCCCCTCTGCGGGTCAGTACTCCCCTCTCCAGGTACTCACCGGGAGGTGCGGGAGCGTGTGTGCGCCTCAGGTGTGCGGGAGGATAGCTGGTGGTTGCGCAGGGTGTGCGCATTGCCGGAGGCTCCCGGCGGCCGCCGGAGGCTCCCGGCGGCTCCAATGTTGGGCGCCGCCATCTTGTGCGAAGTCGCGCATGTGCAGTGGAGCGCCGGCGGCCCTTACGAGTTGCGCATGCGTGAGTACAGCCCGCGAAACACTATCCTACCAGGGAAGGCTCTTGGATGGGACTACAAGTCTCATGAGCCTCGGGTGCGCCCACATGACGCCAGGAAGCCAATAGGCTGGAGTATCTCCCTGCTCTGGGGGATAGATACATTTTCGCAGGCTGAGTCCACGCGAGCAGTCGGGACCAGGAAGAGCTAGGGGTAGGAGGTAAGTGCAGGGGTCTGTGACCAGCAGCCAGCAGCCCCCTAGGCCCCAGTCAGGTCCTGAGCCACATTATAGTTTGTTGTGCTACAGGGACAGGCTCTAGGTAAGGGACTTTGCCCCATTAGTGATATTGTCAGTTAGGGACACAGTGGATGCTGCACTCCCCGCGAAGAGGCTTGGGCTCTAGCCTACGCTACAAAGAGATAAGGACTATCTCCAGGGTGGGATCGCCCCTGACTGATCCTCGTGCTAGGAAAGGCAGGATATCGCAGACGGGATCACTGAGCGGCGGATCCTTTTCGAAGTTGTCTGCAGGCCCGAGTGCACTCGGCAGGTACCTTCATAAGTGCACCAACAATACACCTTCTATATACTATACACACGTGAGCAGTGCTGCCACACATCTGGGTGGGGATCCAGGACACTGGGACGCTGGTGCCGAGCACCCAATTATTGTGGGCACTGTATGGCGGTGGGACATTGAACACGGTGGAGAGTTGCGTCCTGCGTGACGCGTTGGCCAGTGGTACTCCTAGTCAGAAAGGGTATACACATATTACGTTATCTGTGAAGCTATGGTTATGTTGCATATACAGTAAACTGTTCATATATATACTTCGGTGTATGTACTTATTATGTATGTGGGTCCTGTGTAGGCAACCTTCTACACTCCTAGAATCCTACACAGGTGGAGGCGCTGTAAACCAGTTCGTTCCAGAGGATTCACCCCAGGTTCCCAGCAAGCGGAGGCTCAGGCCTCTTTTGATCCTACAGGTATACGCACCATACCTGGTAACACATAGGTTCCCCCTCACATGCACTCTATCTGCGATTGGGGTAGGAGGAATACCCGTTACACAAGAAAAACAATATTATTTTTATATATTCTAATTGGTTAATTTTAATTATTTACAGATATAGATTGAAACATGTTCATTTTATTTTTCTGTTTATATATATTTGTCTGCATTATGTGATAATTTAATATTGATTGATTTTTTATTTATGTAATTTCCCTTTAAAGTATACTAATTATGGTGCTATAATAGTTTACTGTCTCAATGACAATCTTATTATGTTTAGCCAATGAATTTTTATCCATTTTTATATGTGTATCATGCTTTAATAGTCATTCACTGGCTGAACATGCTCACGATATGATTGGCTGCAATCTCTCAGTCACAGCCGGATTCCATCAGGCATTAACACTGTTAGGTATAAATATACTGAGAGACTGTCAGCCAATCATCCCTTGAAGAAGTCACTCACGTGACGAAACGCGTCGGACGTCGTGACGCATGACGCACTGACGTCATCTCCTGAACCAGGAAGTGTGTATTCAGACATTGTAGCAGCCACACGTGGGGTATAGTTGGCGATTTGCTCAGCACAAAGTGAGAGGAGAGAGGTCACGCAATCTACACGGCTGGGGCGGTGCTCTAATGACTCAAGGCCCCCTCCAAGTGTAATGAGGAGTGATTCCGTGGATAATATTACACCACCATTGCAGTGGAGAATATCATCCCTCCCCTCCTCTCATCTGATGACATCTATACTGATAAGTATCTGCCTGTATACTTATATCATCAGCAATATTGCCCTTACTTCACACTGGCTGCACCTTCCTCTTCCATGGTGTAGGAATTTTACAGATTGTCTCAAATGAATGTTTTTACATTATTGAAGTGAGTGCATGTCCTGGCGGCCTCTCTTGTTATTGAATACATTTATGTATTTTTATAGAGTATTATGTATGGAACTGGCGCTTCTTTTTATTATATATATAATATTGTAGTAAGGGAGCCAGGGAACACAATATGGTAATGATCCAAAAGATTGGAGGGGGTGCTTTTGCTAGTGTATTAAACTGTATATAGAAATTTAAAAAAAAAATCATGCACACTAAATTGTACAATATATGTGTCTTTACTAGCTCAAAATTTCGGCTTCCCAATGCAGCCTTTATATTTAAATGTATATATAGTATGTTTGTGTGTGTGTATTTTACTATATATATATATATATATATATATATATATATATATATATATATATATAAATAATATATAAATATATAAATAAAAATAATATAATTACTATATATAAATAATATATATATATATATATATATATATATATATTATTTATAGTGAAGATAAGAAAAACTAAACATATAACCCATATCTTATAAATAATACAACTGGCATCAATAAATTCCTACTAAAAATATACAATAATAAGTGATATGTGAAATACTGAAAAATACAAAAATAATATATTCTAGCTTTTACCATTGGTGTAGTCTTGAGGGTTAATGACTTCACACAGAGTTGTCCCATAAGGGACAATATAAAATATATTATTTGTTGGGTGTTTACGTTGTATGTTAACCCTGTTAGTGGCTGCAGGCATTCTTTTGCAGTGCAATGGTAGTCTCAGGCATCAGGGGGTTAAATAATCTTCTGCCATGGGGTTTTCTTAACAGGCACTTAATATAACCCTATGGTAGAAAGGGGGATATACCCCTACCATACATAATTGAACAGCAAAGGTTATCTCCACCTCTCTCCTGGGGGAAGAAATCTTTTAATTAAGTTTTAAACTCGCCATCGTACCTCTATTTAATCAGTAGGCGCCCTGGTACACACATGTGAATGAGTAGTCTATTAAGATGTTTCTTCCCCCAGTGTGGAGGTGGAGATGACCTTTACTGTTGAAACAAGCATGGAAAGTATAACTATATTTTTTCTTACACTTTATATTGTAGATTTTTCCCCCCACTATATTTATTAGGGTATTTCTGTTTTTTTTGATCAGTTTTAATTGTACTGTAGATTAAACATACCACACAAAGTGCTTCTTCATTTTAACCCTTCAGGCACCTATACATGTCACGCATCTAATGCTCTTGGCTATCGTGTTGTTTTATTTATTTGTTCTCCCTATGCAGTGGAAGAAACACAAAAGACAGTATAACATAGGTAGTAGCTAGCGTACCTGCTGAGAGAGTTGCAGGCTTGAAATGTTTTGGTCAAAGGATTTAACTACATGACCCATTCTTATGAGAAGAACAAACAGAGAAAAAACAGATACTAAAGTAATTAACTAAATAATTTGTCATATTGAATATAGCATTGGGACGTCTTTGTTTATTGTTGTATACATTAATATCCATTAATGAAATCGATCATTTTAACTGATTTTTTATTACCGCTGATACAGTATTTCATACAGTAGAAACTTCTATTTTTGAAAAGTGGATTGTATCATACTTGTACATAGGTTATAAAGTTATTTATAGTTACAGAAACATATTTTTGCAAATATTAAATGAAAGATACTCATGCCATATCTGTACCATTTTAATATTTCCTCGTTCTATCTATAATACAGTGCAGTTACAAATAACTCAATAATGAAGATTGAATTAATTCACATGATTTTTCTTTCTTTATTCTTTTAGGTGACGTGTACAAATTCAACAAATGGTGAGAAAATTGCAAGCTTAAAAACAGGAAGTTCTATATCAACACTTAAGCACATATGGACAGAAAGTAAAAAAGACTTGTCTATCAGCCGACTCCTTTCACAGACTTTTCATGGCAAAGAAAATCAAACGGCCTTGGATATGCGATATGATACCCCAGAACCTTATACAGAGCAGGAGCTCTGGGATTGGCTGAGGAACTCTACGGATCTGCAGGAACCTCGTCCAAGAGCCAAGAGACGGCCTATTGTCAAGACAGGGAAGTTTAAGAAAATGTTTGGCTGGGGTGATTTTCACTCCAACATCAAAACTGTGAAGCTAAACTTATTGATAACAGGGAAAATTGTAGATCATGGCAATGGGACCTTCAGTGTTTACTTTAGGCATAATTCCACTGGTCAAGGAAATGTATCTGTAAGTTTAGTTCCCCCAACTAAAATTGTGGAGTTTGATTTGACACAACAATCAGTGATCGATGCTAAAGACTCCAAATCCTTTAATTGTCGCATTGAATATGAAAAGGTTGACAAGGCTACCAAGAACACACTTTGCAACTATGATCCTTCAAAAACATGCTACCAAGAACAGACCCAAAGTCATGTGTCTTGGTTGTGCTCCAAGCCCTTCAAAGTAATCTGCATTTACATCTCATTTTATAGTACAGATTATAAACTAGTACAAAAGGTGTGTCCTGATTACAACTATCACAGTGATACACCATACTTCCCTTCCGGTTGACGATAATATGTATTCAAGACTGTACCTCTAAGGAATATAAAGTGACTGGGCAGGCACCATAATGAAGAAAGTTACATCAATTGTCTGGAATGTGTCTACATTGCAAATGATTTAACTGGCAACAAAGACTTTTATATTGGAAAACCTATCAGATGCAATTTAGTTTCCCCAATTCTCTCCATACAGTATATCATTTACTAGCTGTAAGTCACTGTGGATATAAAACAAAAACACATTGTAAGTGGTTGTTTATTGCGATATTTGTTAAGAGAACTGTCATTGTCTGATTCCTAATGTTTCATGATACTGTAGCTCCTCGTAGAAACCAAAAGGATTAACCATACTGAATGGTTACTGATGCAGATTAGTATGGGAATTCTGTCCTAACTACTGTACACTCCAGTATGTACTTTCTAATACATATTTCTAGCATCACTGTTAAGGTAAATAAAATGTCCTAGGAAATTATGCTTAAAAACTATTTCTAAAGTGTTTGATATTGGGGATATGTTTCTCAAGGTAAATATCAGAAATTCTAAGAAAAAAAATGACATGATAAAGTAGGCACATTTAAGGTGGGATGTGGTGGCTCAAGTTCTTTGTAGGAAGCCGGGCTCAAGTAAAGATGATAATTCATTTAAAATGTATGTTAGCAGATCTAACGCAGGGATCTTTACGTTTTTCTTTTAGTATTTGCCAATTCAAGATTAAAGCCGGGTTTCTGGAGACTGCCAAGTTACAGTATGTACTGTAAAAAAGAAAATGCCTGACTGATACCATGTAAATTATACGTGGCTTACATCTTCCTTACAGTACATTGTAACTACTTCGATATCCTAGTCTACATTTGTATGAATGGTTTGTATTGTACATAGTTTAACCAGTGTTACTTGAGCAGCTTATTAATATAACTAGTATTTGTCTCTGCTT
The DNA here is from genome assembly GCF_040206685.1 of Ascaphus truei. Taxonomy (NCBI): domain Eukaryota; kingdom Metazoa; phylum Chordata; class Amphibia; order Anura; family Ascaphidae; genus Ascaphus; species Ascaphus truei. The sequence goes on along the minus strand of NC_134484.1, from coordinate 396,436,220 downwards.
GTTATTGGTTAAAATACAAACAAGGAAATGAGGAATCCATTTTATCAACGTAGCTATAAACTTCATTATAAAAAGGACAAATATGTACAAAGCATTTATTCTGCTAAAGTATTGTTGAAAGCTAAACATATACAACATTGAAGTCTGTATGCATTTAGATATTTTATTTCTGGACAAAAAAGATGAATTGTACATAAAATAAAATACATAAAGTTGAGTTTAAATATTTACAAGTGGTTGTTTTAGTGGTATTATGTAACATATCAAGCAACATATTGGGAATACGTACATATTCTATTTGATAATGTAAGGAACCATTCAAACATTACTACTAAGTTCTGTTAATAAAAGCATGGTTGAAAGTAGGAGCACTTGAAACAAAATGACCAAATCTCCCTGTTTATCTCTCTCTCTTTTTGACACTCTTTCTATAAACAAAATGTTCCTTTACCTTGGAACATAAAGCATGAAAAGGTATCCAATGTCCAAACATTGTATTCAAAAGATAAAGGTGAATAATCTCTTTGTATATTGTTTTAATAGCCAGAATTTATTAACATAATTTAAATATGAACTAATATATACCTTACAATACTGGAAAATTATCCCATGTTCAAAGTTTTATAACAGTACTAGTGTCCTCTATAAACACTCTTTGTCCTCTATAAACACTAGTTCTGATAACAGAATGTTCAGTGCACAAGTTTTATATTCTGATGCTTAGCATTCCTCAGTAGGAATGTGCACATCTGGGAAAGCCAAAAACGTAAATGTGAAATCACAGTGCATTTGTCCTTGATTGCTTGTTGGCTACTAGAGATGGGCAAATCTTTAACCGAGATTAGATTTTGATTCAAATATGGCATTTCTTTACAACTGGTTTAACTCACACTGCTAGAGCTGCTGCCATGAACAGCATCGGTTGTGGGTTACATAGTTACATAGTTGATGAGGTTGAAAAAAGACATGCGTCCAGCAAGTTCAACCTATGTTAAATTTAGGGTTATGATCCTGTTATTTCCCAGGTATCTCCCAGGCTCTTTTTTGAGCACTGGTTACTCTACATGTGTTGTCTTTCTCGTTTCAGGATCATTTGCCAGAATTTGTTTTAATTGTACAAACCGCCTATAAATATCAGTTTGTGAATTTAATTTGGGTCAAAAACCAGCAAATAATTTTCCCATCTCTATTGCTTGCAACTGATTTTATGGAGAACGAGCAGCTCGCTAGAAATGTCATGATAGTTTCACAAATATTGGATTGAAGTTACCGACAACATTTGTTTCTGATGTCTTAGAGAGACAGCTTATTACTTTTGTACAGAAGGTAACTTTTGTCACATTGATGATTGTTTTTAGCATTACAGCAATACAGTTTTCCAGTCAATGAATTAAACAACTCTGTTCAGGAATAAAAACATATCTCATACCAGGTTGTACAGTTAAAAATATAAATAAATCTTCAGAGTAAAGGTCTGTATCAAAACACCAGTAAATATAGTTCTATAAAAATATTGTTTAAGATGCTTAAAGCTTATGAATGTCATTGTGTAACAAAAGACTTAACATTTAGCTACATAAAGTAACATTATGAATGCTAAATGCATAATTTACATAGAGATGAAAACAAAATATTGGAGCTCTACAAAAATTACAATTATATAGACCATACTGTTAAACAGTAACCTTTAGTAGGTATGTTGGGATTCCTTTTCATTGACCAAGAAGAGAGTTTTTAGTCCATGAAGAGTCATCACAGTCTACAACAAATCTACACTGTTACTATGCTTGTGGTTGATGGATTACAGAGCAGTACAATACACCAAACCACCATGTTAGCCTGGTGATGTTCTGCAGATTTTGGTTACTTTAAAGTCTATTACTATCTCGAGCAGAATGGGATATTGGAGGTTTCAAGTTTCTTGAAAAAATTCAGCAACTATATGCAATAAACATGTTAATTTTTAGGAGAAGACAGTTTCTGACACACACAAACGTTCAAATTTGCTATTGCCAATGCATTTTGACAAAATAAAACAATGCAATTGTTTTCTTTTGTCCCCACCCTGACAAATTGTACAATAATCACTAAATAAAAACAGGTTGTCAGAATCTCACTTTTAAGATTCCATATTACTTGATGGGGTCACATCCAATTCATTATACCATTTGCTGCTAAATGGGCCAGCATCTTACTGCAATACATGTCAGCCCCATCTAACAGCGAAAGTGTCAAAGAAAATTCAGGTACTGTATATAATTAATCAACATACTTTAGCGCCTGTTGTTGAATTAATTACATAATAATCCCTAAACAACAGGGCATTACCTGCTGATAAATGCCCAAGGTGTAACAGAAGGCCTGTAACTCACATAGGGCATTAATCACCAGTAATAAGCAGTCCTTCAGGAATTATTATTATTATTATAGGTTAGATTTTTATTTGAATGTTTTAGTTTATGTATTGTGCCACTGTTGAGAAACAGGAGCTAACATGGAGCCAAAAGAAGATTTCCTGGGCTTTTTTCCCACTACTTCTTTTGTAAGACATTTCTGTATGTAACACTTTCTAGTTTAACTACAAAATACTTCACAGAAGAGTTGGAGTTAGCCTGCCACAGCTAAAATTCCAAACTGCTCATCCAAGAAGGATCAACATTTGCAGTTGTACTAATGAGCAGCTGGAAGTTGTGGGCTGCCTTGCTCCAATTATTAGTTCTACTTACAGTAGGCACTCTGAATTTTACCTCCCCTTATTCTTGTTCCTGGTACCTATTTTACTTTTTAATCATTTGAAATTTGCTCTTTCCAAAAGATATTTGAATGATCAAACATGCTTTAAGAAAAGGTAGAGCAAGGATATACTATTTTGGGTACTACTGTACAGTATATCACTGTATTGAGCTTTGACTTTCCCCAGTACCTGATGTGATAACGTGTAACAATTTATGGATTGTTTGGCCTTTTTGTGACATTCCTGAAACCATTATTGTTTGTACTGTGATATAGAACAATCAGAAAGCTTGCTTTCTAATTGTTATAATGTTAAGTATGTATTTATATAAATATCCAACATTAATATTCATCAGCACTTCTGTATGTCAGGAGAGAGACATGCATACAATAGTATTTCAATCATTTAACTGTTAAAATATCAGCCACAAATAACTTATAAAGTAATCCAATACACATCGCGCTTGTACAGTACCTTTGTTGAGTCAGAATCCATCCAGTACATCTTTTGATCGTTGCAGCTTTGCCACTGCAGAGACAAACGTGAAAATTAAAAATATAGAAATTTTTCATACAAAATCAAGAAAATAAAGGAACAATAACAATATCCAAGATCTTAGTCTATAGCCATACAATTGTTTTAAATTAGAAGAAAAATTATCACATTGAGAGTCTTCATGGTACAAATCCAATGACATAAGTTTCTGACTTCTGGTGCTTTCCGATACACACGTCTGATTGTCAAACTAACTATTTGAATCCCACAGAAGGAAAAATCTTTCACCTCTTCTCTATGTACGTACAAGATGTCTATTACATTGCTCTCCCGGAAAAATTCTCTTGCATTTTTTTCAACATATTTTTGACTATTTGGACAAGAAAGTAATAAATAAACCTTTTCATTTGTCAATGCATACATTTTAAATAAATATGTTTTTCCCCATTAGTGTTATTAAAGGTTTTGTAATTATTTTCTGACTTGGAATACTCACACCGAAAGAAACTGTTTTCAGAATGAAATCTGAATCCACATCAATGAGTTTCACGAATGAGTGTGCACATTTTCTTTAAAAAAAATCTTAGATTTATTTATCTTTCAGTTTCTCAGCTGAACCCTTTTAATTTCATCTGAGTAAATATTATGAATGACAAAAGCAAAACTGAATGCTCATGTGTCACCATATCTGACAGGTTCAAAAAGGGAAAGGTCCTATTTTTACTTGATTTAGCACATTAAAAATGTATTTTAATTAATCTCAAGCTATTCTCTCTTTTCATTTTTTTGTAACATTTTTTTTTATAAACGTTTTGTAAAGGAGGGGTGGGGGGTGGGTAGGTGTACAAAAAGAAAAAGATGACAGGCTGCTCTCATCCACCACCAAATAAATTTTTTTAAGCAGCTTGTTTTGTGCTTAGTCTCTCTTTTTGCTCTGCTTTTCTGCCACATCTGGATTCTCTTCTTTACAAAAAGGAAAAGTGGAGGGGGGGGGGGGGGGAGAAAATGGGGGGAGAGTGAAGAAAAGGGAGGGAGAGTGAGATGGGCAGGCAGATTATTGGAGATAAGGAAAAAACAGAGGTACTGTATTAAACACATTCTTTGCCTCTGTGTTTACCAGAGGAGGATCAATTTCAATAGTAGTGTTACAGGTGGAAGCCGCAACCTTCATATTAATTAACAATTGGTTAACTGAGGAAGAAGTTCATAGGCGTCTTGAAAAAATTAAAGTAAATAAGGCACCAGACCTGATAGCATACATCCAAGAATTCTCAAGGAGTTAAGTTCAGTAATAGCCAAACCATTAAATGTAATACTCAATTTCCACAGGCTCAGTACCACAAGATTGGTGTAAAGCAGATGTGGTACCTATATTTAAAAAGGGAGCTAGATCACAACCTTGGAATTACAGACCTGAAAGCCTGACTTCAACAGTGGGAAAGCTACTTGGAGGTTTAATACAGGAAAATATCCAGGAATACCTAATGGAAAACAAAATTAGTAGTAATAGTCAGCATGGATTTATAAAGGATAGATCATGCAAAACTAACCTTATATGTTTCTATGAGGAGGTAAGTAGGAATTTAGACCAGGGTAATGCAGTTGTGGTCTACTTAGATTTTGAAAAGGCTTTTGATACGGTTCCACACAAGAGGTTGGTGTACAAAATAAAGCTAATTGGACTTAGTAAAAATATATGCACCTGGATTGAAAACTGGTTGAAGGAAAGACAACAGAGGGTTGTCCTAAATGGAACTTTTTCCATTTTTGGGCTAAGGTCGTGAGTGGAGTACTTCAGGGATCGGTACTAGATCCCTGCTTGTTTAATAATGACCATGAGGTTGGCATCAAGAGCAAAGTCTCCATCTTTGCTGATGATACTAAATTGTGTAAGGTAATAGAATCAGAGCAGGATGTAATTTCTCTTCCGAAGGACTCAGAGAGACTGGAAACTTGGACAGGTAATGGCAGATGAGGTTTAATACAGATAAATGTAAGGTCGGCATTTGGAAAGGAAGAACAAACAGGTGACTTACAAGTTAAATGGGGATGAATTGGGGGAATCCTTGATGGTGAAGGAATTAGGAGTGCTTGTAGACAGCAGGCTTAGAAATAGTGCCCAAAGTCATGCAGTAGCTGCAAAGGCAAACAAGATCTTATCTTGCATTAAATGGAAGATGGATGGAAGGGATGTAAACATAAGGAAGTAAACATAATTATGCCCCTTTATAAAGCATTAGTAAGACCACACCTTGAATATGGAGTACAATTTTGGGCACCACTCCTTAGAAATGACATTATAGAACTAGGGAGAGTGCAGGGAAGAGCCACCAAATTAATAAAGGGGATGGGCAAGATATCTTATGAGGAGAGGCTATCTAAATTAGATTTATTTACATTAGAAAAGAGGCGTCTAAGAGGGGATATGATAACAATATACCAATATATTCGGGGACAGTACAAGGAGCTTTCAAAAGAACTATTTGTCCCAATAACAGTACAAAGGACTTAAGGCTGAGTCCATACAGCCTTCGCCTACGCGGAAATGTGCGTGTCCGTGACATCACCGCGTGAAGTTGGTGTGCTTTTCGGATATGCTAGATGCGCCATTGGGGGGTGTGTCTAGGGGTGTATCAGTGATATCACTGAGCTGGTTCGCCTTCATTGGGAGAACCGCTCATGTGGCCTGCCTGTCTCCCCGAGAAATCAGTTTCAACTCCCCCTCCTGCTGTTGCCCGCGCAGTCAATGGGCACAATCAATGCCTTAAGGCAATTTAATCGCACCGCTCACGGACGTCTCTGCACGATCTGCAGCAGCATGGACTCAGCCTAAGGTTGGAAGAAAGGAGATTTCACCAGCAACAAAAGAAAGGGTTCTTTACAGTAAGGGCAGTTAAAATATGGAATTCGTTACCCAATGAGACTGGTGGCAGATACAATAGATTTGTTTAAAAAAAAAAGTCACCAATTGCATACATTTTGATTTGACATACTAAGCTTATGTTCGTTCTACAGTATGCATTTTTGGTTACAAAGGAAATTGGTTATTTTACAGCCATCTCATATCCTGTCAGAGAGCCCATCTTCTCCACCCACATTATCTATTAGGAGGGGAAGGATACAAAAAATAGAGGGTGGGAAGGGGGCAGGCATAGATAATATCAAGAGTATTTATATACAGTTGTGTGAAAAGAAAGTACCCTCTTTGAATTCTATGGTTTTACATACCAGGACATAATAACAATCATCTGTTCCTTAGCAGGTCTTAAAATTACTCTAGGTAAATACAACCTCAGATGAACAAAAACACATGACATATTACACCGTGTCATGATTTATTTAACAAAAATAATGCCAAAATGGATAAGCTATGTGTGAAAAACTAAGTACACCCTTACTGCTTCATAGGAATTACGATGCTAAGTAGCAGACAGGTGCTGCTAATCAAATTCCCTTTATTAATTGATCATCAGCAAGTGTGACCACCTCTATAAAAGCCGAAGTTTTAGCAGTTTGCTGGTCTGGAACATTCAGGTGTTTGTTAACACAATGCCAAGGAGGAAAAACATCAGCAATGATCTTAGAGAAGCAATTGTTGCTGCCCATCAATCTGGGAATGGTTATAATGCTATTTCCATACAATTTAAAGTCCATCATTCTACAGTAAGAAAGATTATTCAAAAGTGGAAAACATTCAAGACAGTTGCCAATCTTCCCAAGAGTGGACATTCAAGCAAATTCACCCCAAGGTCAGACTGTGCAATGCTCAGAGAAATTGCAAAAAACCCAAGAGTTACATCTCAGACTCTACAGGCCTCAGTTAGCATGTTAAATGTTAAAGTTCATGACTACAATTAGAAAAAGACTGAACAAGTATGGTTTGTTTGGAAGGGTTGCCAGGAGAAAGCCTCTTATCTCTAAAAAGAACATGGCAGCATGGCTTATGTTTGCAAAGTTGCATCTGAACAAACCACAAGACTTCTGGAACAATGTCCTTTGGACAGACGAGACCAAAGTGGCGATGTTTGGCCATAATGCACAGCGCCACGTTTGGCGAAAACCAAACATAGCATATCAGCACAAACACCTCATACCATCTGTCAAACACGGTGGTGGAGGGGTGATGAGTTGTTCTTATTTTGCAGCCACAGGACCTCGGAACCTTGCAGTCATTGAGTCGACCATGAAGTCCTCTGTATACCAAAGTATTCTAGAGTCAAATGTGAGGCCATCTGTCCAACAGCTAAAGTTTGGCCGAAATTGGGTCATGCAACAGGACAATGATCCCAAGCACACCAGCAAATCTACAACAGAATGACTGGAAAAAAAAGAATCAAGGTGTTGCAATGGCCCAGTTAAAGTCCAGACTTCAACCCGATTGAATGCTGTGGCTGGACCTTAAGAGAGCTGTGCATAAACAAATGCCCACAAACCTCAATGAAGCAACGTTGTAAAGAAGAGTGGGACAAAATTCCTCCACAACGATGTGAGAGACCGATAAAGTCATACAGAAAACGATTACTTCAAGTTATTGCTGCTAAAGGTGGTTCTCCAAGCTATTGAATCATAAGGTATACTTAGTTTTTCACACATGGCTTCTGCATTTTGGCTTTATTTTTGTTAAATAAATCATGACACATGTCATGTGTTGTTGTTCATCTGAGGTTGTATTTACCTAATTTTGAGACCTGCTAAGGAACAGATGATTGTTATTATTTCCTGATATGTAAAACCATAGAATTCAACGAGGGTGTATTTTCTTTTTCACACAAATGTATAGCTATTTTTACCCCGCTCATTTTCAATGGATCCCAGCATCTCATCTTATTCTTTATTTTAGTTTTGGTATTTTTAGGCTTGAATGGGTTCCTTTTAAGTCTTTAGGGCTGATTTGTTTAGTCCGACTTTCCATTCAGCCTTCTTTTCCTTGTGGTTCTCATTTTATTTATTTATCCAAGGATCCCATGTTTTTTTAAATGCTTTGGTCTTGTGTCTAAGAAAGTTTGTGAGTTTTTCCATGGTCATTATATTATTTATTCTCTGTTTGGGCCTATTGATAGATGGTGGATATTGATTCTTCCAGGTTGCCGCTATTGAGCATCTGGTTGCCATATGAATGTGCAATCTTCATTTTTGTTCTGTGGGTAAACCTATTTTGATTGGTTTACGAACAAGAAAAGAAGGTCTACCTCTAATCTGATTTCTACTACAACCTCAATGAACTCTCTCACCTTTATCCAAAATATCTTTATTTTTGGACAGGTCCCCAATATTTGGACCATGACTCCAATTTGTTCACATTCTCTCCAGCATTTATCTGATGCACCGGTACAGTGGCGGCCGGTTTAAAAATAATGCGGCTGCCGCCGCAGTTTAAAAACAGCTGTGGGCGGCGCGCGGCTATCTTCGGCTGTTTTCGGCCGGTTTTCCCGCGCCTCGGGCGCTTTCAATAGTAAATGCCATTAGCGCTTATCTATTGAAGCAGCCGCCACGCGGGAAACTAGTTTTAAACGGAGAGAAGCCCTGCGGTTATCCCACTAGGCACCCGGCAAGCTTTAGAATAAAGCTTGCCGGGACAGTATATAACTCTCAGTCTTTTGGACGTCAAATACAACCAGAACAATATTTTATAAATATATTCTCTTTTATATTGGTATAAAGGCATACCCCGCATTAACGTACGCAATGGGTCCGGAGCATGTATGTAAAGCGAAAATGTACTTAAAGTGAAGCACTATCTTTTTTCCACTTATCGATGCTTCGGTACAGGTAGGGAGCTGGTATTGCTTTTCATGATGTGCTGACAAGCGCATGCGTGAGCTGCTGTTTGCCTTTTGGGCGAGGGGAATCAGTGCGTCACTACAACGGAGGTCTGAAGGGCAGAAAAAGTGTCCATACTCGCGAAGCGAGCATACGGACACATGTATATGAATGTCTTTGAGGCCACATCCCATATATCCTCCCTGTCCTCTCGGGTTATTTCAATTGCCAGCTCTTTTTCCCATTTGGACATGTATGACCATAAATGTCTCCCAGAGGGGTTAGCTCCAGATACAATGCCAAAATTACTCATTTTTGAGATTCTCAATCTCTGCACAGCCCCTAAAATACAGACCACCCTCCCTAGATCTGGATAATTTCAATAAAAAGTGATGGACTTGTAGGATATTGGAACATTTCTGAAGGAGTAAAGTTAAACTTGTCACTATGTTCTGAGAACCCTGTCCATTTCCCTTTGACTAGTACTGTACAGATGCAGCGGCCGTTATTCGAACATATCACTGAGCTGTTTTCGTGTGTGCTGCTGTACTCCACACGGCCAATCACGCGGTTGATTTGTTTGAATTTCATGGATCCCGATTTCTTTAGGTGCAATTCTTCGCGTTTCCGTGGGAGAAATGAATGAATTGTAATGTGTACAGTACAGTACTGTGTCAGTTTGAAGGTATTTAAAACCCAGAACACTAAAATGCCATTTTCTGCACTCGATAAAACACAAGTTAACACGCGTCATGACATGGGTATTCCAAGGTATACAACGCGTGATATGTTCAAATAACGGCCACTGCATCTGTAGGTCGCCTACCACCCAAATCTCGTTTGTCCACCATTTTTTAAATATTATATTATTCATGCCCGTGTGGGGGGAGGGGGAGGAGGCAGGGTTGTCCCATAATGGCAATAGTTTGGAGGGATCATTTAGGAGTGGGTATTTATCTTTTACAGATGCTCATATCTTCTGTGAAAAGTTTATAGTGTTGGAGAGATTGTTTTAAAGATGTCCCTTGCTCTTTGGATATCCAGAGTCTAGCAGGGAGGGAGATGGGCTTTGAATACCATGTTTCAATGTCTACCCATCTAAATTTGTTAGGTCTGGCATGTCAGATGACTTGCCTGACAAAGCCGAATGAGCGAAATGTGTAGAGTCTGTGGTTGTGGCTGATTCTACACTGCCCCTGTGAGACGTGTTCCATCCCTTCTCCATTCCACCACCTGATGACCAGAAGTCGCGAAACCGGAAGTGTCAGAGATGCTGGAGTAAGGGCAGCAGTGAGAATGCTGTTATCCACAACATTATTTGATTATATGCCTATTTTATTTGTCTAAATTTAGCATACAGTAGGTTGAACTTGATGGACGTATGTCTTTTGTCAACCTCATCTACTATGTAACTATATGTAAATAGGCACTGTGTAAGTGTTAATTTTTGAAAGTGCTTTTACATGTAAAATGTATTTGTACTGTATGGTTCACACTATGTTCTCTTTCTCTTCATATTGAGATTATCACATACATTACCATAGGAGAAGCAAGATGTTTGAAATTGTCTGACCTGTGTGCCAGGACTGATTTTGGGATCCCATTAACCACTTAGAATACTGCCAAAGTTTTTTGGAAGTGCCTTCTTATATTTGGAAGAATGTGAGTGCCCACCTCAAAGTTTTTCATTGCTAGTCCACATCAATCTGGGAAACCTATTACTCTATATTGTGTTTCTCTCTTTTCATATATTTTGGTGACATCTGCGCTCCCCAATCTTTGAAAAACTGTTCTACAAGGAGAATTTTGGACTATTCCTCACAGGATTTTGAGCAGCATTTTTTCACTTATTATTAAGTTTGGCATTATTCAGCACGTTTATTACTTTTTAAGTATTTCTCTTTGCATTTATGTTTATTGCACTGAGCTTTTGCACGTATTCATCCAATTAGACACTGATTTTACCCTTGATTGTTTGATTAAACACATATGTAATAGGATCTTCACTTCATACTGGACACATTTACATTTCTTTTTCTGCAATTTCTGCTTAAGGTGAACAGCAAGATATTAGTGACGGATGTCCAGAACTGCCAATACAGCTTCTGCTTTAGAGGAGAATAGATCTAGCCAGTCTCTGTCTTTTGGGTTTCAGATGAACTGGAAAACCTGTTCTGGAGGTCTCTGATTTGCTTATACAGGATGGCAATGGGTAGTGCTTGTAAACAGAATAGGAATCTGGGAAGGATATTCATTTTAAGCGAGTATATATGGCCCAACCATGAAATTTGCTAGGAATTCCATGTTAGATCTTTCTTGATCTGGGCGAATATTGTAGGGTAATTGTATTGGTAAATTGTTTGATATGATTTTGTAATATATATTCCTAAATACTTAAGGTGGGTTTCTTTCCATACAGTATATAGATAAAATATATTTGCTGCAATTTCACTTCTTGGGATAAGAGTGATATATTAAGGTTCTCTGATTTGTCTGAATTGATCTTGTATCCTGGAAGGGAGCCATACACCATCAGGGTTGCATGTAAATTTGGGAGTGAAATTAATGGGCTTGCCAGGGTCAGAATGAAATCGTCAGCGAAAATGGAGATCTTACATTTATCTTTCCCTATTTCTATCCCCTGAATGTTATGATTTTCCATTATTGCACCAGCTAGAAGTTATATGGTAAGCATAAAAGGTAGGGAATCTTTGTCTTGTGCCATTTGTAATTTGTACTACTTCCTGATTGCTTCCAGGCATTTTCAGAAATTAAGAGGGATTTACATACTGTATAGAGCCTGGATTCGCTCCAGGATGGTACCAAAGAATCCAAATGCTCTTAGTGTTTCATTCACAAATGACCATTTGATCCAGTCAAAGACCTTCTCTCATTGGGTCTTTCCCTTCCTTGTGAATAACCACTATATTTATTAACTTTAGACATTTCTTTGATGATTTTTTTTTACAGAAATTAGTTGAAGAGGTTCAACATATATGGGGCCAGTTGGTTGGTGTATTTTTTGTAATATAAATTAATCAAGCCACCTGGCCTTGGGGTTTTAGATGCTTTTAATGATTTGCTGTCTACCCTGAGTGCGTTGTTAGCAATTGGAGCATTAATGGTGAGGAGATTTTTTTAGTAAGCTTTGGGGGGCTGCAATTTTCCAAGTAACCATTTCAGTATATATCCCCTTTTCTATTTGAAATAGGTTAGAATAGTACGTTCAAAATTATTTTGCTATTTCTTTGGGATTTTATGTTTTTGTTTGCCAAAATACTAGTTTTAGCCTTGAGGCCTATTAATTTATTGGCCAACAGCTTATCAGCCTTGTTTCTCTTATCATTGTATAGCTGTTTTGACCATTCTAGCACCCTTTATACATCTACTAGTTGGTAGTTGTACAGTTCTTCTCATAATGAGGTTTGTATTTTAAAATCTTTCTACATGTTTTATCCTTGTTTGCTTGTTCTAGTTCGTCTATTTTTTCTGTGATATCTTTTAAAGTTTGGGCTTTGGCTTTTTTCTTATGAGATGCTATTGATATAGTATGAATGTGCCTATTATGGGGGCTTTGTGGGCTTCCCATAGTGTAGATGGTGAATCCACACTGTCACGGGAGACCAGTACTTTTAACATCAAAACCTTCAGGGATCACGATCACCAAGCACAGGACAAAGTAATTGAATAAACAGGGTTTATTCTGGCATAACCAACAACTATACAAAATACACAATATCACATACACTCACCACACTGGGGACCTGAGGGGACGTCTCTAGTCTCGACTAGGTGGAGGGACCTGCTTCAAATAGGTTTACTTCTACTCCAGGAATCCAAAGTGCTATTTGTGCAATAGCAACTTTGAATCTGCCGCCAGCTTCACTCTGTCAGCCCCGTGGGATCACTCTCAGAATCCCACCAATACACAGTTACGATTGGGACGTTGAACTCACTACGCTGAGAGTGCTGGCTCTTTACATAGCTCCCCTGAGCTATCTTTAGCATTGGGCAGGAGCACCAGCCAATCACAGTACAAACTGGTAGAGGGCTTAACAGAGGCTCGCCCGGCTGAGCCTATCAGAGGAGGGGGCTGGCTTAAGGTACAAGGCTGCTTGGAGATCGGCGAATTCATACTGACACACAGAAACCGTATACAGAAACAATGAAGTGCGCAGCTAGTATAAACTTAAAGTGATAAATAACACAACTGGTGAATAAATTACAAAGCAAGGTGCATACCCATATACCTAAAGATAAAGTATATAATGTATAAAATATACAAAACTGTGATAAGTCTTAATTAGTGTCTGCAGCTGTATCAAGAGAGTGGCTCACACCCCTAGTACTAGAGAATCAAAAACAAGAGAAAATAGCGCAAAAAACGCATATGGTGAAGTATATAAAAATGTATTTCAAATATAAAAGGGTAAGGATTCTGCGTACATAAAATCAGTAAGGTAAATGCATTGACTGTGATCAACAAAGAGATTACCAATCAACGGAACTTTACACAGAAGAGGATCAGCGGATCTCAGTGGTATCAGGAGGTCGTCTCAGCTCATCAGTGGCGGTGGCCTCGCTCATCAGTGGCACTATATATCCGTCTCGGAGCAGGCGTCCCATCAATCAGGATAATTTCCTTGTTGAAAGGTTTTGGATCGGTTCCGAAGTTCAAACATTGTCTCTTTGGTGCAACAATCACACCACAGTGATGACCTCAAGATTAAAAAGTCTGCATGTAGTGACAGTCCATGTATCACAGATTCTCATATAGCTTGAGTAGATACCTAGTGTGCTGTTAACCAGTCAGTGACGTCACCGCTAGTTGCGACCGCTCCTCAGCGGTGCGTCGGATAAGCAGGATGCTTCACTCGGTACACAAGCACACAGTGTGCTACAGGAGGATCACAGGCTAAACATAGAAATAATAAAAGGTGACAATCATACTACAATCATTCACTGCTACAATGCTGATAGTAATAAATGAAATAAAAAACTGTTAACACGCATGATTGCATAACATAACATAATATATGCATAACCATATAGTCATATGAAATAGCCAAGGATTACAGCATACATTTATAAATGCTTACAAATGTCCTGATAAAGGAAAAGGACAAACTATTATATATATATATATATATATATATATATATATATATATATATATATTTTTTATATATATATATATATATATATATATATATATATATATATATATATATTATATAGCAAGGAACAGTAAGCACTCCATCAGGTCAGTCAATAGGGTGGGTGCAAATCCTGTATAATAAATAGGCAATACGATACCGTGTTGACGAATATCAAAGGCAGCACTCCAAAGGTTGGTCAAAAAATATATATACTGAAAATAAAATGGAAATAGATAATTGAAAAAATTCTAAGCTCACGCTGGCGCATCCCGATCCTGCCGCAAATTGGAGATAGGGAAAACCGGGAGGGGAGATTGGAGGGAAAAGAGGGAGGTAGGGGGAAGAGGAGGGATAGTTAATTCATTAAAATACGTAAATGCATACATAAAAAACATGGAATCCCATAAGATGACTGTTATAAAACCATAAACTTGTGGGTGTCTCAAGATTATGAAAGAGATCAACTCTTTTAACTTGAATGTCAGAATTGGAAAACACTTTCCGGATATAGATCTTTCTATGTTAGATGTTAAATGGTCTCTCCTTGAGAAAAGACTTTTAAAAGGGGTCCAGAAGGTGCACCTTAAATCCACAATTTTAGTAGTATATACTTTGATCCTTCATACTGTATATATAAAATTCAATACAGTTGTATAAATTACTCCCACCTCAGTAGGGATATAATTACCCACTCCTCCTATGTGTCTTAGGATATCCTCCGGAACCTGTTTAGAAAACGTTTTTCCAGGAGTGGGTTTCTTCCTCACAAACAGCAGGTTGGACCTGGAAAGAATAAACTTTCCCTGAGTGACAATTTCACACCAACCTCAGTGTGTCTTCGCTATCTGCTGTGTTTCTCCGTCTGGGTGGCACTTTCAAGCCGGCTCCAGTGTGTAGCGGTTCCCCATGGGCTTACATGTCCATCTCTGTTGTTTCCAGATACACTTCAGCAGGCTGCAGTGTGGGGTCACAGGAACATGACGTGCAGATCACAGAATAGTGCTGACATACTGGAATCAGTCCGCGCAAGAGTTCCAACGTTAGGATCTCAATCCAATAGGCAGGAGTTAGAGGGGGAATTATGTGTCTTTTCCTACGGGTCCTCCAAAGGCTCACAAATGTTCTAGCGGCAACCCTACACGTTTAACTTTTGGCTTCTTCAGGGGTTTGACATAACACTAGGTTGCTAGTCCTTTTATACAAGAAGTACCTGTTACTGCTGGTTTTTTATTGGTTCATGTTTCATTAAAGATATATTACATACACAATAGAAGTTTTTAGAAATTTAACATGTTGGAGTGAAATGAATGTTGTTTTTTTAAGGGCATAAACCATTCTCCTATATGAAATAGACTTTATATCAACCTTATTTGTATGTATAAATGTATAGTATGTATGTCTTTATTTATATAGCGCCATTAATGTACATAGCGCTTCACAGTAGTAATACACATGACAATCAAATAAATAACAAATAATACAAATAACAGATCATGGGAATAAGTGCTTCAGACAAAAAAGTAACATTTTGGGAGAGAAGTCCCTGCTCTGAAGAGCTTACAATCTAATTGGTAAGAATAATGTACAGAGACAGTAGGAGGTCATTCAAGTAAGTGCGTCTGCAGGGGGCAATGCTTTATGTATCATGTGTATAGTATTATCCACAGTACAACTTATATGCTTCTTTAAACAAGTGTTTCTAAAGGTGGGTCTTAAAGGTGGATAGTGAGGGTGCTGGTCGGGTATTGAGGGGAAGGGCATTCCAGACATGTGGGGCAGTCAGTGAGAAAGGTTTAAGGTGGGTGAAGGCTTTAGATACAAAGGGGGTAGAGAGAAGGCATCCTTGAGCAGAACGCAAGTGTCAGGATGGTGCATAGTAAGAAATTAGGGCTGAGAAGTAGAAGGGACAGAAGAGTGTAAAGCTTTAAAAGTGAGGAGGAGAATTGAGTGTGAGATGCAGGATTTGATAGGATGCCAGGAGAGTGATTTCAACAGGGGAGACACTGAGACAGATATAGGAAAGAGTACAGTGATTCTGGCAGCAGTGTTTAGGATAGATTGTAAGAGAGACAGGTGAGAGGCAGGAAGGCCGGACAACAGGAGGTTACTGAACTCAAGACGGGAGACAATCTGGCTTCCAATAAAATCCCGCATCTCACACTCCATTCTTCTCCTCACTTTTAAAGCTTTACACTCTTCTGCCCCTCCTTACATCTCAGCCCTAATTTCTCGCTATGCACCACCCCGACGCTTGCGTTCTGCTCAAGGATGTCTTCTTTCTACCCCCTTTTTATCTAAAGCCCTCTCCCGCCTTAAACCTTTTTCACTGACTGCCCCACACCGCTGGAATGCCCTTCCCCTCAGTACCCGACTAGCACCCTCTCTATCCACCTTTAAGACCCACCCTAAGACACACTTGCTTAAAGAAGCATACGAATAGCACTGTGGATATTCTGAACACATGATACATAAAGCTTGGCCCCCTGCAGACGCACTTACCAGAACTCCCTCCTACTATCTCTGTACGTTCTCCCTACCTACCAATTAGATTGTAAGCTCCTCGGGGCAGGGACTCCTCTTCCTTAATGTTATGTTTGTCTAAAGCACTTATTCCCATGATCTGTTATTTATATTATCTGTTATTTATTCGATTACCACATGTATTACTACTGTGAAGCGCTATGTACATTAATGGCGCTATATAAATAAAGACATACCATAAAGACATACCATACAATGAGGGCCTGAGTCAGAATTTTATCAGTTGAGCAACAGAGGAAAGGGCGTACCTTTGTAATATTGCTGAGGAAAAAGTTACAGGTTTAAGATACGTTTGAATGTGAGAGGAGAATGTGAGAGAGGAGTCGAGTGTGACTCGAAGGCAGTGTGCTTGGGCTACTGGGTGAATGATAGAATTTCAAACAGTAATGTGGAAGGAGGTAGTAGGGCCAGGTTTGGGAAGATGTATGAGTAGCTCTGTTTTTGCCATGTTAAGTTTAAGTTAGCGGAGGGCCATCCAGGATGTTATCGCAGAGAGACATTCTGAAAATTTGGTCTGTACAGCGGGTGTAAGGTCAGTGGTTGAAAAGTTAATTTGTGTGTCGTCAGCATAGAGGTGATATATAAACCCAAGAGATGTGATTAGGTCACCTAGAGAAAGTGTGTACAGAGAAAAGAGAAGTCTGGAGAATGTAAAGGAGAACAGGGGGGTCCACGGTGTCAAATGCTGCAGAGAGATCAAGTAATATGAGCAGAGTATAATGACCTCTGTCTTTGATAGCATGAAGGTCATTAGTTGTTTCAGTCGAGTGACCAATGTGGAAGCCAGATTGTAGAGGGTCTAGGAGAGAATAGGTGCTGAAAAAGTGGAGCAAGCGAGAGAATACAAGACATTCAAGGAGTTTACAGGCAAAAGGCAGGAGGGAGACAGATCGATAGTTATAAAGACATGTAGGGTCAAGATTGCTGTTTTTGAGTCATGGTATAACTGTTGCATGTTTGAAGGAGGAGGGAAATGTACCACAGTAGAGGGAGGAGTTAAAAATGTGTGTGAGCGTAGGGATTATAGTAGGAGCAAGAGGTTAAAGGAGATGGGAGGGAATAGGGTCAAAAGAGCAAGTGTTAGAGGGAGAAGAGGAGAACAGCAGTGACACATCTACTCTGATAGGGGGTTTAGCCTGAGAGAGGGCAGTGTTGAAACAGGATAGCATACATTTGTAGTGAAGGAAGTCTGTGATAGTGTGATATTTCCTCCAGAGATGTTCAAAGGAGTGAGTGGAGGAACACAGCATGCACGTGTGGGAATTTAGCCAGGATCTGGGATTAAAGGGGAGGATGGCAGAGAGAAAGCGGGGCATGTACATAGTTACATAGTAGATGAGGTTGAAAAAATACGTACGTCCATCAAGTTCAACCTATGCTAAATTTAGAAAACAGTTACTTTATCCTATATCTATACTTACTTATTGATCCAGAGGAAGGCATACAAAAAAACCCATTGTTATATCATCCAATGATATCTCTTAAGGGGAAAAATAAATTCCTTCCCGACTCCAAGAATTGGCAATCGGATTAATCCCTGGATCAACATCCTTCCCATGTATACTTATTTGGTATATCCCTTTATACCTTTCCTTTCTAAAAAGATGTCCAACTTTTTTTGAACAAATCTATTGTATCTGCCATCACAGTCTCCATGGGTAATGAATTCCACATTTTAACTGCTCTTACTGTAAAGAATGCTTTCCTTTGTTGCTGGTGAAATCTCCTTTCCTGCAACCTAAAGGGATGCCCCTGAGTCCTTTGTACTGCCCTTGGGATGAATAGTTCTTTTGAAAGCTCCTTGTACTGTCACCGAATATATTTGTATATAGTTATCTTATCATATCCCCTCTTAGACACCTCTTTTCTAATGTAAATAAATCTAATTTAGCTAGCCTCTCCTCATAAATTACAGTAGGTTGTCCATCCCCTTTATTAATTTGGTGGCTCTTCTCTGCACTCTCTCTAGTTCCATAGTGTATTTTTAAGGAGTGGTGCCCAAAATTGTACTCCATATTCAAGATGTTGTCTTACTAATGCTTTGTAAAGGGGCATCATTATGTTTACTTCCCTTCCATCCATTGCCCGTTTAATGCAAGATAAGATCTTGTTTGCCTTTGCAGCTACTGCATGACTTTGGGCACTATTGCTAGGCCTGCTGTCTACAAGCACTCCTAAATTCTTCTCCATCAAGGATTCCCTGAATGTATCCTCATCTGTTTATTCTTGCATCCCAAATGCATATTTAAAACCAGAGACAGAACAACCTGTGCATTACCAGGAAGAATGATTTATAATAAATCTGTCAAAATTAGTTGCATAGTTCTAAGTCTGATTGAAGCTTTTATTAACCTGTACATAACCAGGAAAATGTGGGAGGGGGTGAGCTTCAACAAGATAGGAAGAGCCACCTTCCAATCAGCTAAGACCAGCTGAAAAAGATTTGTAAAACATACAGGACACTTGCAAGCTCATGTTGAACCCCCAAAATAACCACAACATATATATACGCATATAGGTGTAACAGAGGAGTGCTACTGGCATGGTTTTAAATATTTATCGCCAAACATCCCAAATTTTTAACCTTACATTTATCTGTATTAAACCTCATCTGCAATTTACCTGTCCACATTTCCAGTCTCTCCAAGTCCTTCCGGAGAGAAATTACATCCTGCTCTGTACTGCTGCGGCCAAGTTTATTCGAGCATTTGCCCGTTCTTGGCCGCAGCAGTAGCCTGGCGCGTGCCCGAGAGTGACGGGCGCGCGCCGAAGCAGCGGAAGAGCGCCCTCCGATGGGGCGCTCTCCCTACCGCTGCCGGGTCCGCCGGGTCCCCCGGAACCCCCTGCCGCTGTCCCGCGATCGCGGGACACCAGGGCTCCCTCGGGGAGCCCCTGGACATGCGTGCAGGGGGCGCACGCTCCCGAAGACGCATGACCGCGCGTCTATGACGCGCGGCACGCCGAGGGGTGGCCACTAGCAAGCCGGGAAATCTTCCGGCTTGCGGTACCGGCCACACTTTAATAAAGTGTGTCGGTAGTGTATATCAAGATCAATGTAGATCAAGAGAGAAGGATAAGGCAGAGTTGTAGTTCCTGACCAGGTTGTCAGGGTCTGGAGCAGAACTGAGAGAGGAGAGGGAGGAGCGTAATGTGGAATCAAAAGCTGGTAGGTTACTAGAGCGCAGGTTTCTGCAGAAACGAAGGGTAGATGGAGATAGAGAATGGGATAAGCGAGAGAGAGAAAATGAGATGAGGCAATGGTCAGAGAGAGGAAAGGGGAAATGGAGAAATCAGAGAGAGAAAACTTTTTTAGTGAAACCAGGTCTAGATAGTGGCCATCCTTGTGGGTGCTGGCTGCTGTCCACTGTTGAATGCCAAAAAAAGAGATTAGAAAGAGAAAACGGGAAGTCCAAGAGAGAGAGTAGTCATCAATGTGGCAGTTGAAGTCCCCAAGAAGAAAAGCAGGAGAGTCTTAGGAGAGAAAGAAAGAGAGCATGGATTCAAAGTGAGAGAGAAAGGCAGAAGGGGGGTGAATAGAGGCAGTTGGGCAATAGATGACCGTCACGTGGACATGGAGAGGAGAATAGATCTGGACAGTGTGAGCCAGAAAGGAGGGAAAAGCAAGAGAGGGTGGAATAAGAAGGGTTCGGTAACGGCAGATAGAGGAGAGCAGGAGCCCACGTCTCCACCCCTGATATCAGGGCGGGGAGTGTGGGAGAAAGAAAGGCCACCAAAAGAGAGGGCAGCTTCCAGAGCAGAGTCAGACCGAGTGAGCCAAGTCTCAGTTATAGCAAATAGGAGCAGAGAGTGAGAGAGAAAGAAGTCATGCACAGAGAGGAAAGGGAGCGAGCATTCCAAAGGGCACAGGAGAATGGGAGAGAGGAGGGAGGGTGGCAGGGGATGGGTATGAGGTTGGAGGGGATGACACCAGAAGGAGTAGAAGTTGCATTTGACAGGCGAGGACAAGAGCATGTAGGAATAAGACAGGGACCAAGATTGGAAGAGATAATCCAGAAGCGAGGAGGAGAAGCATGGATAGAAAGGGAATGTGTGAGGATGATTTGTAGGGGTGTGTTTTAGTGCAGAGGTTATAGCTGTTTAGTGTCACAGGGCACAGGTGAGAAAGGAGTTCATGGGAACTGAGAAGTTGCGAAGAAAGGAGAGATGGAGATATATGAATAGAGTTGGAGACATGAGGCTGGTAGAGAGAAGTGCATAATTTGAAAAGAAGTGAGGTCACAGCAAATATAAATAGTAAAGGCGGCATCACAGCAATAGCAAAGTGCCGAGATGTGCAGTCTGGGATAGATGATATTTATATATTTATTTATACATTGATCTTTATATTGCAATCTTAATAAATGCAAATCCTTAGAATATATATATATATATATATATATATATATATATATATATATATATATATATATATACAAATGTAAATACAACTGTATGCTCATCTGCATGTCTTAGGCAGGTCTGCAACCCCGCCTTTCCCCATTATCACCCAGCACACAGCACTTCCAATGCAGCAAGGGATTCTGGGAAATTACATGCAAATGAGTACACAGTGCCACTTTTTGCTTCAAAAACCATTTTTAACATGGTTCCCTATAGGCTTAAGCTTGCTGCATGGTCACAGCTTTGAGCACAGCCAGGGTTAAGGTGCATACCCAGAAAACCACCCACAAACAGCTGTTTCGACCTTAATGGGTCTCATCAGTGTGGGGTTGATTAACTGGGTATGCAAAGAGGCTAAAGGATGGTCCAACCATAATACTGAGTTAAGTTATGGTGAGTATATATATATATATATATATATATATGGCACATGATTCACCCTATTATACACTATATATACTACAGTAGTATAGAGAAGTAATTGTAGACAAAAAAAAATTTCCACAGAAATCTACTAATTTAATTTTCACAAAATATGCATATTTTTAGATCGCAGATATAAGTGTAGCGATAGAGAATACAAGATTATGGTCAGAACAAGATGTTTTAACCCCGTACATATCATTAGTTTGCCCAAAGAAGTGTATGTCATAAACTTAATAGAGATTAATATTTGAAGGTTGGGATGGTAGAAGGAAGGTACCGTTTATCCAAAGAGGGATTTCTATTAATATTTAATTCAGATAGGAGAACATAGGAGAAGTGCATAAAGTAGCATTATTTTCAGACGATGTCTTTCTAACAATATTATTTATTTATGTATTTATAATATGTTTTATCGGAAAGTAATACATTGAGAGTTACCTCTAGTTTTCAAGTATTTCCTATGCATAGAGTTAAGATGACAAATAATACATGGTTACAAATACATTGTTATATAAGTGAACAGGGTATACATTATATACAAGACATTGCATGCACAGTTAGAGATAATATATATTAAAGGCGTATGTAACAGTTACAGACCAGATTAAAATTTGATATAGCTTTAGTTATGAAAGAATTCAGACTGGTGGCGGAAGTGAGTGTCTCTTGTCGATTGTTCCAGTTTTGGGGTGTACGGTAAGAGATGGAGGAGTGGCCAGATACTTTGCTGAACCTTGGACCATGAACAGTCTTTTGGAGTCAAATCTCAGATGATAAGTGCTGCATGTGGTAGGGGTGAGGAGCTTGTTCAGGTAGATGGGTAGCTTGTCCAAAAAGAATTTGAAGGCAAGACAGGAGAGATTAACTTTGTGCTTAGACTCAAGTGATGACCAATCTAGTTCTTTGAGCATTTCACAGTGATGTGTATTGTAGTTGCATTGGAGCACAAAACGGCATATTGAATTGTAGAGGGTACCAAGTTTGCTAAGGTGGGTTTGGGGTGCTGAGCCATATACTATGTCCCCATAGTCGATAATTCACATTGGCATCTGCTGTGCGATATGCTTTCTGACCAGCAGACTTAGGGAGGATTTGTTCCTGTAAAGTACACCTAGTTTGGCATAGGTTTTGGATGTCAGGGTATCAATGTGCATCCCAAATATTAAATGTGAGTCAAACCATATGCCCAAGTATTTAAAACTAGCAACAGGAGTTAGGGTGGTATTAGCATTGGTTCTGATCTGGAGCTCAGTCATTGGAAGCTTTAAAAATGTAGCCTTGGTCCCAAATACCATTGTTATAATCTTGTCAGTGTTTAAAAACAGTTTGTTTTGGGAAATCCAATTTTCAAGTCTCAGAAAGTCAGATTCAAGTATGTGTTCAAGGTCAGAGAGGCTAGCGCTGTTTGCATATAAGATTTTGTCATCTGCATACATGTAAATTGAAGCTCCCTTACAAGCTGTGAAAGATCATTTATGAACAAAGGGAAGATTAGGGGCTCCAGAACAGAGCCTTGCGGGATACTACAGGTTATATCCAAAGGGTTGGCGTTAGAGTCTGAAATTGACACATGTTGGGACCTACCTGATAGGTAGGAATTAAACCAATTTAAAACATGCTTTCCTATTCCAGAGCACTGGAGTTTGTTAAGCAAGATAACATGAACAACAGTATTAAAAGACTTTGCAAAATCTAGGAATACTGCACCAGTGAGTTGTCCCAGTTCCATTCCACACTGGATTTCATTGCAAACTTTTATCAGGGTAGTTACAATGAGTGTTTGGGACGAAAGCCAGTTTGGAATTGGCTAAGGAAATTTGTCTTTTTATAGTAATCGCTTAATTGGGTATGTACACATTTTTCCATGACTTTGGATAGTATTGGGAGAAGAGAGATTGGCAAGTAGTTTGAGACAGTGTTTCTGTCCCCACTTTTGATGATTGGGACAACTCTGGCAGTTTTATAGGTCATTGGGATATAGCCTGCAGACAAAATAGAGTTGACTATGGAAACAATTGGTTTGGCAAAGGGTGGGGCAAAAAGTCTTAGGAACTTAGATTACACAAAAGGGATATGTGTGTAAGAGACACACGAAAAGATCCCCACTAGGGCGCACCGCAGACCTGAATGGTATTAAATCATGGTCTATAAATGCGCTAGACATACAACATATAAACTTTATTAATAATTGATTAAAATAATTCTTAAAAACCTAAAGCTACCGTTATTGCTAGGATATCAAGTCTCACAGTAAATCGAAGGGTATCCCTTCTAGTATGCCGCTTATCACTTGGTCCTCCTCTTGAGAAATCCTATTGGATGAGGTATTAATATACCTTTATAGTACCATATGATATGAAGAGGAAGATCAGTGATTGGCTAGGTGTACCTAGGTATGTTACTCAAAGTGTGTGGGTAAATAGTGATAACTGATAGGAAGATTGTCCCAAAAGTGTAGGTATACAGATGCACCTTGTCGTAGGGAGTAGGAATTAGACGATTAATGTTGACAGGTGTTGTGTACAATAGTACTGGTGTTTGTACAGCTTTGCCATTTCGACACACACATGTGTAAGTAAGTATACCAGGAATACCGTATAACTATCAGACACTATGTAAGGATAGTTTTGATTCCAGACTGCTTATCCAGAAGTGAATACTCTGGAGTGTCTGCAGACACTACTCCCAGATGCACACCATTGTGTGATGCATTTAACAGGTATATATTGTGGCCTGAGAAGAATGTTATCACTCACAGTAGTACCACTATATAATTACATAATCGGTGGTTTGATCATGTACTGATATCAGATAGAGTCACCTCTCAAATTGTGTGCTCTTGTGGTATGACTAATGCAGCTCAGGCATCTAATATGCGTTTATGTCCATGTTTTAGTAATGCATCACACGGAATAACCTTAAATCCTATATTTGATCGTGCACCTATCTAAGTAATGATGTGTGGCCGAGATCAGGTATTAGTAATGCCCGCGGGTCAACAGCATTAGTACACACGTAAATGCTGTTATATGGACACAATGAGTGTCTTCCTGTAGATCTGTTTAACTAATATGTTACAAAGGTGTTTTGGAACTATGTTATGCCACAGTGTAGCCGTCGCTGTCCTTTACAGCTATGCAGCTATCCTTTGCTGGAGACCGCACGCCAAGTGCCAGTTATATACACATCAGTGATCGTTTTATCTCATGTCTCCAACTCTATTCATATATCTCCATCTCTCCTTTCTTCGCAACTTCTCAGTTCCCATGAACTCCTTTCTTACCTGTGCCCTGTGACACTAAACAGCTATAACCTCTGCACTAAAAGACACCCCTACAAATCATCCTCACACATTCCCTTTCTATCCATGCTTCTCCGCAGGCATCTGTAGTTATTAAGATCCTTGGTAGTGCCAGTTACTTGTCCAAACCCTTTACCTCTCTACCAAATCTGTTCAACTTGTTAGGAAAATTCAATCAAATATCTGGTTTTAAGATCAATCAATCCAAATCTGAAGCATTAAACATAAACCTCCCAAAAGAGACCGAAAAACTAATAGAAATCAATTTTAATTTCAATTGGCAACACAGAGATATCAAATATCTACAGTAGAGATACATATCACTAGAATATTTAACAATATCTTCAAAGCAAATTACCCCAAACTCATTGAAACCCTTAGAGAGGACATACAAAAATGGTTCACTCACAAGACTTCATGGTTATGAATTTGAGCATTAAAATGAAACTTCTACCATGTATCTTATACCTATTCAAGATGCTACCGCTGCCACTGAGATTGAAGGATGTGCTCTCGCTTCAGTTTGTGATCTCTAAGTTTATCTGGGGATATACCTTTAGGGTATAGATAAATACAGTGACAGGCAATGCATTTTTTTGGCAAATGCTTGTTTTGAATTAATGGTTCTGTTTTCTATTTCTTGTTTTGAGTTAATTGTTATGTATTTGTAGGGCTTTTTTAAATTACATTTTTGGATTGTTTAGGTGTTTAATTTAATTGTTCTGTTTGTTAGGAGTTACATTCCTTTATTATTGTGTATTTTTGGGCCTGTTGATATATTTTTATGTTGCCCATTTACTGCTAGAGTGGTTTATCATGCCCTTATTATATGGGCATGATAAACCACTGTGCCAATCAATGGGTAGAGGGTGGGGATAGTGGCTCTGGAGTGGATGGTTAGGCCTCCCTGGTGGGAAGCGGGGTAGGGGTTTAACCCCTATAATTACTTTTGTGGTTACTAACCGCTAGGGGATTAAGAGGTTTGGGGCAATTAGTTTGTAATTTTTATTATTGTGTTCCTGCCAATGGAGGACATGGATGTGGAGCATGGTGATGAGTATGCCCTTCATTCTGGCAGGGGTAAGTAGAAGTTTTATTTACTTTATGCTGCTGTATATTTTTTGAATGGGCAAATGTACTATTATCCATACCTGGATAATAGTAATTTTACCCATTATTGTACTATAATGTTATTGTTGTTGGGGGTAGAGGAGGTGAAAATTCCTTGCTATAGGGGTTATCTATGCTCCCATTGAGGGCATAGGTAACCACACTGGCAATGAATTGGTATGTTGTTTAGTATTGTGTTTGTTTTGTGTTTTTATGTTTATTGTGGGAAGTGGGGATGGGTGAAGGTGGTAATTCGCCCGCGGTGGGTGTTTATACCTACCGGGTGGGTAGCGGGAGGGGTTAATCCCTTCATTACATAAGCGGTTTCAATGCCTCCTGCAACCCCTCCGCAAGGCCTAAACACCCACCATGGGCAAATACCACCTTCACCCACCCCGCTACCCACAATAAACTGGGCACTGGTAGTTAACCCCTTCATTACCTTTGCAGTTAGCCGCTAACGTAATGAAGCTGCCTGTAAATTAATTTTTCAGGCATCGAATTGATTCCAGGGATCTCCGGTGCTGGTATTAATGTGTATCAGCTCCCGAGACCCAGGCATCAATCCGATGCAGGAAAAATGCATTTTTTCCCCTAAGTCCCTCTCTCACAACCGTTCTCACCTGATTTTGCTGGAGAATAGAATCTAGGATAAAATCGCAATTCCAGAGGCTACTAGATTTGCATGATTATATCAAAATTGCGATTTTGGGCTTCTCGCCGGCTACAGCATGATGTGTTGGGCTAGGAGCTAGAAATCACGAGAAAATGCTTTCGCCCCATGATTTAATTAACTTATTGAGGCTTTCTGAATAGCTACCTTGCGAGAACTGCTCAAAAGCCTCAATAAGTTGGTTATCAAGGCTACTAGAATAGGCCCCTGTGAATCACTCAATTGCTTACCAATCAATACAAATCACCAGCAAATATTTTTGTTCAAAATTATATACAAAATATTCCTTTGGCTTTTGTGAGTATTTTTTGTATATGTGTTGCTTGTTTCTTAAGGCTGGGAGATTAACATATTTGATACTGTACTTACATAAAAGTTTAAAAAAAAAATGTTTTTAATATAATGTATTAGTTAGTGGGTAAGAGGTGAAAGCAGGGCACAGCTGCATAGGATGTCTCACCAAGTATGTGTAGAATTTAAATGTACTGTGGTATGATCCCACTAATTTGTTGCTCCTGGCGACCTGTTTTGTGTTTACATCTTTGTATTTTTTATTAATGTTTTATGAGAAATACAATTAATATATTTAAAGGTGAAAAGTGGATGCTATTTTTATTGCTTGCCTTATTTTTCTTTTTACATTTTTTTCTGTGGGGAAGTGAAGGTTATTTTGTTGCCTTTATTATCTATAAAAGAGAACTGTACTCCTTGCATTTTGTGCAAAGTTCAACAACATAGATAGAAGAGGAGAAGCGCTCAAATGCTAGGTATAATAACCAATAATTGCCAATACCAACATCCGGGGATAGTCCAAAGACAATAATGATGAGTGGTAGTAATGCAGCTAACAATAATGGGTTAATGAACCTCCTGAAGACAGGTAATGGGTAAGAATAACCCCCCACGATCGATCTCATTGGAAGTTCCCCTGTAGCAGAATAAGTACTCACAGTTCCTCGGTGTGGCTGGCTGGATGTGCAGCTTCCAATTGTAGTTAAAGGATGCAGATGGTAGATAAAGAACGCACATGCGTTCGAAACGCGTTGGATTTTAGGTCTCATGACACAATAAAGTTTAATATTTTTTTGATTTTGGGTCCTCTCCTCTCTCCTGTTGGATCGTGCGCTCCTCCCAACCATCTGCATCCTAAAGTTCAACAACATGCACAATTTTCTCAATAAATCTTCCAAATAAAAATAGTATATGACTGACTTAATATCAAATGGTTTTTGAACCCTGTAATAGAATTAAGCCTGTATTTGCAATTTGCATATTAAGAAGGTATATTTTTAATGCATTCATTGCTAACTAGCAATTTATGAAGTTAAGGGCCCACCTAATCTCCAAGAGAATTATGTGTTCAACATGATATTGATAATATAATGTGTCTTGTAACCAATGCAGACCTATGATCGGTCGCTGTGCCCCTCACCTACACCACGCGCATTCAAAGTTTGAGCACATTTGCATGCAATGTGACAGAGAGCTGAACATGGAATTGCAGCGTTGTTTTCAATACCGGTCAGAAAAGCAAGTGGGCAAGATTATTTTCAATCCGATATGACACAGTATCATGCTGAATATTATGGTATTGGATTGTATGTAATGGTATTGAAATTAAATGTAAAATATAAAAACTTGAGAGGACCGAAAATTAGTTAAAATTTTTTTTTTTTGCTAACAAAGGTTATATGAATACTGCACTAATACAAAGGTATTCACTCTTTTTCCAAATTTACAATGTTTTTCTTTATTCATCTTCATCTTCTTTGACTTGTCTGGCTCTTGAATGACTTGGCCTGTAAAGAGAGAATATTCAATATTAATAATTGCACATGCGTGTCGCTATGGAACCTGGTGGAAACGCATGCAGTATGTGTGTCGTTGAATTTCTGCGCATGCGTGTCACTAAGGAACCTGGTTGAAATGCATATGCATGTCATGGAGTTCCTGCTCATGCATGTCTATATGGAATATGGTTTAAAATAAAACTAGAATAGATGCATGAATTACAGTACAGTACATTACCTAACAGTGTCACTGGATGTCTTTAGTACTTCGTCCCGCCACTAAACTTAAAAAACAACCCCCAACTAACATCTTATTGCTGTACTGTATCTGTTACATGTTCAAATGGTACAAACTCTAATTAAGAGATTTTTATTTTAGAGAAAAAAATACATTGCATGCATGATTTATAGTACAGTACATTGCCTGGCAATATTGATGGATGGGTTTCCTGCACGAACACGGTGTTGACTTCATCCCGCCGCTAAAATCTGCAAAACATTAATGAACATATGAATTAAACAATGACTACATTATGAATTTGTGCATTTTTTAAATACAGTACTACAGTCGAAAAAGACTATACAGTAACATTATCTTCTTCAATCGCCAATTAACATCTTATTGCTGTATCTGTTACATGTTAAAATAGTACAATGTATATAGAAAGTGAGTGATCCAGAGATGGTGAAATGTTCCCGCAATGACATCAATAATAATTCAAATATAGGGCTCATGTATAAGACTCTAGTGTGGAGTGGGTATATAATAAAGTGTGATATGTGAGTGACCAGTCAATAATCAATATAACTTCTCCTGAAGGAAACAATCAATAATGCTAAATATCACCTTGATGCAACCTCATTGGGGGAAAAATAACACATACTGGTACTCATCCATGTCCATAAATCACATTAAAATATCTTGAAGAGATCTTACCCAATATCCTTGAGTCTTGGAGAGTCCGTAATGGTGTGCCAAGCCACTGATGCAGAAGTCCAGTGTTGGAAAAAAAGAGGAAAGCAGCACACTGCCAGGGAGTCAGGTGGTATAAAGATAAAATTCTATCTATTCAGCACAAGTACAAAACATCACCCAAAGGAGGAGAAATCCCTCCTACGCGTTTCAGACATGAATGTCCTTTATCAAGGAGTGGGTAAGAACTATTCAAGATATATTAATGTGATTTATGGACATGGAGTATCTTTATAACATCCTGACTTGGCAGTGCGCTGCTTTCCTCTTTTTTTCTACTAATGTTAAAATAGTACATACTGTACTGTAATTAAGAGATTTCTTTTTTTAGAGTTGAAAATACAGTGCATGAATGAATTAAAGTATTGTGCATTACCTGGCATTATTGATGGCAGTATTAATACAAGTTTAAGAGTGCACTGTATACAAGATATCTATCTCTATGTGCTGTGCCCAACACGCACGCGTGAAATAAAACATTTAGAATTTTATTTTGTTTTTACCAATCATTCATACAGTGGCATTTGCAATACAGTGTTAGTTGTCACCCTTTAATTTTGTGAATTTACCCCTAGTATAAAAGTGTGTAAATAGTGTACAGTATATGCCTTCTTGTTATTTATATATGAATTGTCAACAAAAGCTGATAGTATAGAAGTTAAAAAATAATGAATAAAATGAAAATAATAAATATAATATGATATAGTATAAAAGTGTCCTCATGTTAATAGTTTTAGACTTCCATCGACATCTTCTTCCTGCTGTTGATTTGAAGCTTTGATTTCTGTAAAATAATTTTGAAAACATTTACTACAGTAGGATTAAATAATAATTAACTGCATTAAGTACAGTACGAATGCGTGAAAGCATAAATGTGTGTGCATGTGTAAATGCAAACTAATGTGCACATGCGTTCATTGGAAATCAGTTAGAGTATATTTACCTTGATTATAAACCTTGCCAACTGGGTGGCAGTGACCACTGTTGAGGCCAGGGGTGTGCTGTGCATAGATGTTCGAGTTGATCATGTAGTTGGGATGCAGGTTCATCTCATTGGCTGAGTTCTTTGGTCCATGATGATAAGGATATTGGGACAGGTAGCCAGATGGAGACATATAATCAGGTTGAGGCAGGTACTCAGGTTGGGGCAGGTAGCTGGGATGTAGGTTCATCTGGTTTTCAGTGTTGGTAGACCCGTATTGGTATTGGTATTGAGGCCGACACTCAGGCTGTAGCTGATAAGCAGGTGGTGACACATTCGAGGGACTGGCTTGGGAAGTTCGATTATTCAATCTCTGGGTCCTGATTGATATCTTTCTCCTTCATGAGTTAGAAAAAAGAGGAGAGAGCACAGGGTGATTGTGGCCCTCAAAGAATTCACTTAACTGCACACCACTATGTATAAAAATTTACTTTTATTGAGTAATTACTTAAAACATATATTACCGTAGAATAGTGTAACGTGAATTAAAAATAGATTAAACCAAAAATATCGAGCATCTATGCCAACACATAAATATAGCTTACTATCCCAATTGCCCTGCTAATGAAGGTGGGATATAGGTGGCATATAATGCTATACACTACCGACACGCTTTATTGTGCTTCGGCCAGATCCGCAAGCCGGGAGATTTCCCGGCTTGCTAGTGGCCGCCCCTCGGCGTGCCGCGCGTCATAGATGCGCGGTCACGCGTCTTCGGGAGCCTGCCCCGAGGGAGCCCTGGTGTCCCGCGATGTGGGGGACGGCGGCAGGGGGTTCCGGGGGACCCGGCGGACCCGGCAGCGGTAGGGAGAGCGCCCCGATCGGAGGGCGCTCTTCCGCTGCTTCGGCGCGCGCCCGTCACACTCGGGCGCGTGCCAGGCTACTGCTGCGGCCAAGAACGGGCAAATGCTCGAATAAACTTGGCCGCAGCAGTAACTCAGGGTATGATCCCCTCTGGGTCAGCTAACAGACCAGATGGTGAGTATAAATTAGCCAGCGAGACTATATGAAATTGGTGAATAAGTAAACAGCCCTCCTAGTCCAGTGATATAGTGTTATACACCTCTACAAATCATAGGATAAGTTTAATAGGTGCATAAACTATGAGTGAAGAGCTAACACTCACAGCAAACAAAGATGATTAGTCTCAGGCACATGTACTGCAGAGGTGCATGGTGCACTAGGTAGGAGGTGAAGACAGAGACTCACTAGCATGTAAACACTGGACTCAAATTAGCCAAGTGTCAGGAACTGTGCACACTGACCCAGGAACCTATAAACACTACATTAAAACAGCTCCAAGTAGGAGACTGACAACATTGCACGTCCAACGCGCGTTTCCCTCCAGCAAAGGAGCTTCTTCAGGGACAATTTTTGCTAAGGGG
This sequence comes from Ascaphus truei, assembly GCF_040206685.1. NCBI lineage: Eukaryota > Metazoa > Chordata > Amphibia > Anura > Ascaphidae > Ascaphus > Ascaphus truei. The sequence continues at coordinate 396,404,490 of NC_134484.1, read as the reverse complement.
AGTGAAAACAGCATTTTTATACCCTGCCCGTACCCTAATTGCAAAATCGATTGATTGCAGCTGTTGCGCATGCGCGCCGCGTTCGCGTCCACAACGGCACATTTATTGGTGACGTTCCCGAGCGTTTTCATGACTTATAATGCCGTTCTAGCGACATACCCACATACACCGAGTACTGCGCATGCGCGTGGACTTAGAGATTATTCAGTCCAAGCATATACAGATTGCGCATGCGCGAACCGGTGTAGGAACGTCTAATGCGCAGAAGTGGACTGTTAGTAATAAAGAGCCATCCCTAGGCACATCCTATGCCTCTATATTAAGTACAGAGGCATAATAAAGGGTACTAGCAATGAGGACAGGCAGAGAAAAGATGCTGAAAATAGCATCATGGTCCTGGCATGCCACTAGTGCATGCAAAATGGATAAAGGACCCCCCTATTGTATAACGCAGGGCAATGTGTCACAAAAATGCAGTGATAAACAGAGGATTTATAAAAAGTTAAAAATAAATGAAAATATATATGCACACAACCTAGGTGTAAATGATTTATTCTGGCATACTGTAATAGTATTAGGCCCCAAGTGTATGCACGTTACATAACGCTGCAGTATTATAGTCACTGATTAATGAGATAGCAAATAATAATAAAGTAATATCATTCAATACCAGAAGACTGACCACCAAAACAACGGACATGGAAAATGGCAAAGCTGGTCAGGACGAGGGAACATAATGGGTTAACATACTTCAGGGTGAAGGATAAATAAATAAAAGGGGTCAGACCAAGATGACTCAGATTAAATAAATGGTGTGAAAGTAAACCCTTCATTAAGACCGTAAGGACTCCTTGTTTTTAATTTATAAATCCATTCTGCTTCGATACAGCTGCACTCGAGAGTCTCATAACAGTCTTTGTCATTGAGAAGTCTCATGTTCTCTCTGACATAGGCTTCTGTATCTTGGATAACGATGTTTCCACCTTTATCAGATGGTTTAATGGTGTAAGTTTTATTAGACATGAGATCTTTTAGGCCAGTCCTCTCGTCACATATATTACTGTAGAATAGTGTAACGTGAATTAAAAATAGATTAAACCAAAAATATCGAGCATCTATGCCAACACATAAATATAGCTTACTATCCCAATTGCCCTGCTAATGAAGGTGGGATATAGGTGGCATATGATGCTATAAGTCAGGGTATGATCCCCTCTGGGTCAGCTAACAGACCAGATGGTGAGTATAAATTAGCCAGCGAGACTATATGAAATTGGTGAATAAGTAAACAGCCCTCCTAGTCCAGTGATATAGTATTATACACCTCTATAAATCATAGGATAAGTTTAATAGGTGCATAAACTATGAGTGAAGAGCTAACACTCACAGCAAACAAAGATGATTAGTCTCAGGCACATGTACTGCAGAGGTGCATGGTGCACTAGGTAGGAGGTGAAGACATACTGGCATGTATACACTGGACTCAAATTAGCCAAGTGTCAGGAACTGTGCACACTGATTATTGTTACACACATTCTACTCTAAACGTGCTAATGATAATCCCAATGCACTCACTGACGGTGTGCAGGTACAGGAAAGACAGGATGTGGCTGATCTATGCCAGTTGTTTGACCAAAACATCCAGACAGATTGTGATATAACTGGACCCTTTACCCATCTTAAGACCAAGAGTCATTTTACCCCACCCGCTAGTATATGTCCAGCCGTTGACTTATTCGTTACCTGTGTCACTAGGGACCTAGAAGCTGAACCTAGACACTATAAGTCCGACAATAATCTAACCCGTGACGAGAGGACTGGCCTAAAAGATCTCATGTCTAATAAAACTTACACCATTAAACCATCTGATAAAGGTGGAAACATCGTTATCCAAGATACCGAAGCCTATGTCAGAGAGAACATGAGACTTCTCAATGACAAAGACTGTTATGAGACTCTTGAGTGCAGTCCAACATCCCAATACAAATTAGAACTGCTAAACATCTTACAGGGTGCCTTGGATACGAATATGATAAGCCGCAACGAGTTTGATTTTATGTACCCTAAGTCACCTACAGTGGCAACATTTTACACTTTACCTAAAGTACATAAACAGTTAGAGTCTCCACCTGGATGTCCAATTGTTTCGGGCAACAATTCTCTGTCTGAAGGCAGCAGTGTATACCTTGACAAGGTCCTAAGGGACTTTGTCACCAGTCTCCCATCGTACAGTATGTCCAAGATACGAAAGATACTCTCAAGAGACTGAACGGTATACATGTCACATCTGAGACCATCCTCGTGAGTTTAAATGTAGAGTCACTATATACAGCTAAACCCCGTTATAACGCGGTCCTCGGGGTCCACCCCGAGACCACCGCGTTAGTAACGGGGTCGCGCTAATTTAAAAAAAAAAAAATGGCTGCCGCATCAGCGCATATTCATCCCGCGGGACAGGAGATGGGAGCGGGGATGTCCCTCTGGTCCCCGCTTCCCCCTGTCACCGCGGGACAGGAGATGGGAGCGGGGATGTCCCTCCGGTCCCCGCTTCCCCCTGTCACCGCGTGACAGGCCGCGGGATGGGAGGGGGGATGCCCCTCCGGTCCCCGCTTCAGGAGGAGCAGAGGGAACTGGCAGGGAACATCCACACCTCACGAGCCGCACGGCGCATGCGCATGCGCACGGCGAACGTGAGGGGTGCCTATAGTGATCGCTGTCGGGATGTGCTGCTTTGGAGACAGGTAAGCACAGTCTCCGGAAGACCGCTACCCCCCCCCCCACCGCAGCACAGGGCCCTCGCGCAGCAGTACAGGGCCCGCCGTAGCGCAGGGTCGTCCTGCCACTCAGCCGCAGCACAGGGCCCCGCCACCCCCCCCACAGCATAATGACGTCCCACCCCCCGCCCCGGGCCGTAACACCAGCCTAGAGGGGAGGGGGACACACCGGACGCTCGGACACCCTTTCCCCTGGCTGTGAGGGGGTTAATGTTGAAGAGGCACCACAGAGGTTGGGTTACCTTGCTGTGTGTGTGTGTGAGCAGTGTGCAGTGTGTGTCAGTGTGAGCAGTGTGTGTGCAGTGTGTGTCAGTGTGAGCAGTGTGTGTGCAGTGTGTCAGTGTGAGCAGTGTGCAGTGTGTGTCAGTGTGAGCAATGAGCAGTGTGTCAGTGTGTGCAGTGTGAGCAATGAGCAGTGTCTGTGCAGTGTGTGTCAGTGTGAGCAGTGTGTGTGCAGTGTGCAGTGTGTGTCAGTGTGAGCAGTGTGCAGTGTGTGTCAGTGTGAGCAATGAGCAGTGTGTCAGTGTGTGCAGTGTGAGCAATGAGCAGTGTCTGTGCAGTGTGTGTCAGTGTGAGCAGTGTGTGCAGTGTGCAGTGTGTGTCAGTGTGAGCAGTGTGCAGTGTGTGTCAGTGTGAGCAATGAGCAGTGTGTCAGTGTGTGCAGTGTGAGCAATGAGCAGTGTCTGTGCAGTGTGTGTCAGTGTGAGCAGTGTGTGTGCAGTGTGCAGTGTGTGTCAGTGTGAGCAGTGTGCAGTGTGTGCAGTGTGAGCAATGAGCAGTGTCTGTGCAGTGTGTGTCAGTGTGAGCAGTGTGTGTGCAGTGTGCAGTGTGTGTCAGTGTGAGCAGTGTGTGTGCAGTGTGCAGTGTGTGTCAGTGTGAGCAGTGTGTGTGCAGTGTGTGTCAGTGTGAGCAGTGTGCAGTGTGTGTCAGTGTGAGCAATGAGCAGTGTGTGTGCAGTGTGCAGTGTGTGTGCAGTGTGTGCAGTGTGTGCAGTGTGTGCAGTGTGAGCAATGAGCAGTGTGTGTGCAGTGAGTGTGTGCAGTGTGTGCAGTGTGCAAAAAACGGGAGCCACGGGAAAACCGCGTTATAACCGAATCGCGGTATAGCGAGGCGCGTTATAACGGGGTTTAGCTGTACTTCCATCATCCACGAGAATGGTCTCACCGCTGTCAAATATTTTCTAACGACAAGGGACGGTAGGTTCAATAGACACAATTCATTTGTGCTAGATCTACTATCATACATTCTAACCCACAATTACTTCGTTTTCGATGGTCTGTATTACCACCAGACCCAGGGTACGGCTATGGGCACAGCTTGTGCCCCTACATATGCCAATTTGTACCTGGGCTGGGGGGAGCGTACCCACGTTTTTAATGAAGAACTATCTATATATACTGACCACGTCTCCATGTGGATCAGATACATAGATGATATCTTGCTTCTATGGGAAGGCCCCCTGGAACTTCTCCATGAATTTGTTAGGCATTTGAATACAAATACGCTAAACCTCAGGTTAATGACAGTGCTGAGTAAAACATCTATTACCTTCCTAGACCTAAACATATATGTTGATGGTGAGAAGAACGTCCAAACCAAGGTCTTTAGGAAAAGCACAGCCATGAACAGCTTTTTGCTGGCTCAAAGCCAGCATCCTAAGAGCCTCATAGCGGGTATACCTACGGGGCAGTATCTCCGCCTCCGGAGAAACAGCTCGACAACTGGAGAATTAATTATTCAATCAAAAGAACTTCGTTCAAGATTCCTCAGCCGTGGGTACAATATTAAGCCATTGAATAAAGCTTACCACTGGGCACTGCACAGTGAGAGAGATTCCCTTCTGACTGGTAAAAAAGAAAAATCCAAAGACAACACTATCAGAGTCATAGGCACCTTTAATAAAAGATGGGGGGCGATTAAGAAGATCTTCGCTAGACACTGGCATCTTCTTCAGGCGGATGTAGATCTAGTGAAGGTTATAGGCCCTAGACCCACTATTACCAGCAGACGATCCCAAAATCTGAGGGACTCACTAGTGAACAGCCATTTTCAACGGGCTAAAAGTTCCACCTGGTTGACCCCTTTAAAAGGGATGTTCCGCTGTCAGGGCTGTAAAGCGTGTAAACACATCAATGTTGCCAAAGTATTCACTAACAACGATAACACCGTACAATATTGTGTTGACAGTTTCATTAATTGTCGGACCACCAATGTTGTCTATCTCATCACATGTAATTGTGGTAAGAGATATGTCGGCAAGACAACTAGACAGCTTCGCAGACGTGTCCTCGAACATATAAACTCCATCAAACACTCTGCAGAAACATCAGTTGCGAGACATGTCACACAATTTCACCATGGTAACATTGATGTTATCAAGTTCATGGGCATTTATCAACTTAAATGTCCCATGAGAGGTGGTAATACTGACCAATCTCTGCTTCGTATCGAAGCAGAATGGATTTATAAATTAAAAACAAGGAGTCCTTACGGTCTTAATGAAGGGTTTACTTTCACACCATTTATTTAATCTGAGTCATCTTGGTCTGACCCCTTTTATTTATTTATCCTTCACCCTGAAGTATGTTAACCCATTATGTTCCCTCGTCCTGACCAGCTTTGCCATTTTCCATGTCCGTTGTTTTGGTGGTCAGTCTTCTGGTATTGAATGATATTACTTTATTATTATTTGCTATCTCATTAATCAGTGACTATAATACTGCAGCGTTATGTAATGTGTGCATACACTTGGGGCCTAATACTATTACAGTATGCAAGAATAAATCATTTACACCTAGGTTGTGTGCATATATATCTTCATTTATTTTTAACATTTTATAAGTCCTCTGTTTATCACTGCATTTTTGTGACACATTGCCCTGCGTTATACAATAGGGGGGTCCTTTATCCATTTTGCATGCACTAGTGGCATGCCAGGACCATGATGCTATAATCAGCATCTTTTCTCTGCCTGTCCTCATTTCTAGTACCCTTTATTATGCCTCTGTACTTAATATAGAGGCATAGGATGTGCTTAGGGATGGCTGTTTATTACTAACAGTCCACTTCTGCGCAATCTGTATATGCTTGGACTGAATAATCTCTAAATCCACGCGCATGCGCAGTACTCGGTGTATGTGGGTATGTCGCTAGAACGGCATTATAAGTCACGAAAACGCTCGGGAACGTCACCAATAACGGCTCTATCAAGGTAACATGTATTAACTTATACTGTTAATGGGTTTTAAGATTATTTAACTTGATAAATGTGCCGTTGTGGACGCGAATGCGGCGTGCATGCGCAACAGCTGCAATCAATCGATTTTGCAATTAGGGTACGGGCAGGGTATAAAAATGCTGTTTTCACTCCCCTTAGCAAAAATTGTCCCTGAAGAAGCTCCTTTGCTGGAGGGAAACGCGCATTGGACGTGCAATGCTGTCAGTCTCCTACTTGGAGCTGTTTTAATGTAGTGTTTATAGGTTCCTGGGTCAGTGTGCACAGTTCCTGACACTTGGCTAATTTGAGTCCAGTGTTTACATGCTAGTGAGTCTCTGTCTTCACCTCCTACCTAGTGCACCATGCACCTCTGCAGTACATGTGCCTGAGACTAATCATCTTTGTTTGCTGTGAGTGTTAGCTCTTCACTCATAGTTTATGCACCTATTAAACTTATCCTATAATTTATAGAGGTGTATAATACTATATCACTGGACTTGGAGGGCTGTTTACTTATTCACCAATTTCATATAGTCTCGCTGGCTAATTTATACTCACCATCTGGTCTGTTAGCTGACCCAGAGGGGATCATACCCTGACTTATAGCATCATATGCCACCTATATCCCACCTTCATTAGCAGGGCAATTGGGATAGTAAGCTATATTTATGTGTTGGCATAGATGCTCGATATTTTTGGTTTAATCTATTTTTAATTCACGTTACACTATTCTACGGTAATATATGTTTTAAGTAATTACTCAATAAAAGTTAATTTTTATACATAGGGGTGTGCAGTTAAGTGATTTCTTTGAGGGCCACAATCACCCTGTGCTCCCTCCTCTTTTTTCTGATTCACTTTACCAGTTCACAGTTTGCATCCACTACACGATTGCCCAATTTATTTATTTATTTATTTCACCCAATTAGTATGGTTTTGTGATCACTCCCTACCCCTCCCCCTATTTCCTTCATGAGTTTACCCCATGATCGAACATACCCACCCAAGATGGGTGAAGTGACCAGAAATCTCCCTTCTTGACATGACACGGAGGTGTTCTAATAAAGCAGTCATTAAACCTTGCGTTGTGTCTTATAGAATTCTTCCACCCTTCCTGGTTTGGTGAATTTTTGAAGTATTCATACTTGTCAATGATATACTCATAGATCTAGACAGAGTTGCTCTCTTATCTGTCCCATAATGTACAGGTGTGGCCGATCTGAGTCTTCAGCGGCCGCCACCGCAATGTGCGGGCAGACGCGGCTGGTTTGTGTTTTTGTCGACGCGTGGCGCGCGTCACTGATGCGCGGTCACGCGTGCCAGGGTGCGTGCGCACGTGGCGCGCGTGCCAGGGTTCCCCGAAGGTGGTGGTGGGGTATGGGGGGATGTGGAGGATCCGGAGAAGCAGAGGGGACCTGGAGAAGCAGAGGCGGAGGTTGCAAGGGGACGGGAACGAGGGGAAGGATGCGGGGAAGATGCGGCTGGCGCGCGGCAAAGTTCGGCACCAGGCTGAAAAGAGCCGCGGGACAAGACGGGTAAGTGTGAGACTGAAGCTGGCCGCAGCAGTATCATATGCATAGCTTTAAGCTGGTCTTTTGCTGCTGCTAGAAGTTTTCATCATGCCACACTCAGAATTAAAGTTAAAGTCATGACACACATTGAACTAAATACATACTGGTTTTAATAAAATGTGAAACACCAAAATTAGATACAGCAATGACAGTACGAGATCATTAAAGAAAAACAAATACATTTTATCTCTGAGTACAGGGCTGTTAAACACCTGCTTTAGACATTGAACTGCACTGACACATTCAGAGTCCCATAGCAAAGATATTCAGTTCACCAAATGCCGGACACACACTGAACTGCAGCAACACAAATAAAAATTCCACCTGACCAATAAACAAATTCAGACGGAGCATGTATGGCATGCCACAGAGCCACACAACTTGCTTCACAGAGTCCTAACAGAGCATCTGTGGAGGCCGATAGAAACAAAAGTCTGCATCCGTAGCTAGATGTATCAACTAAATTAGACAGCAATACATAAACTGCCGAATATGAACAAAAAAAAACTAAAAAACTATTGTGCTAGAGGGTTTTATGTTCCATTGCCGTAATAGCCCCTCAGTAGTCAGTAGTAATAGCCGTAATAGCCCCTCAGTAGTCACTATAATAAAAAGCTCCTCACATGACACTGTTCATGTGCTGCAAACATATACAGAACAAGCATTAAAGGGCTTATTTAGTGTCTTCACATTCAGCTATTGGCCTATAACCAAACTGTTAATTGTCATGATGATTTTCTTATTTGTGCATCACTCCACTGGGAATTTCACAAAGGCTATCAGTTCATATCACATAATTCACCAGCAACAGCTGGCAGATGATAAAGATGCTTTAGAAATAAAAGACTGTTGGGGCATATTTACAAACACCACTAGGGATGACATATTTTTTTAATGTCCTCAAATATGCTAATCTGGCCTCTAATGTAAAACATATTAAAATAAATTAAACAAACTACTGTTATTTGTTTTTAGAAAAAAAAAAAATAACCTCCTTACACACTTCTCATGTGGAATATCTAGAATTATACTGTAGGTGTGATGGATTTCCATATTTTCCTAGCAGAGAACCTGTTGTACTGTAATCACATGACGCCAACACATTTCTTTCTTTCATGAGTCACAGAGATCACTAACCACTGTACATGAATAAAGGTATATTCAGGCAAAATATCAGAACGGGTCTGAACAAAAACAAATCAATCTATAGGAGAAGGTTGTGAGAATAGGTACAGTACATTGCCTGGCAATATTGATGGATGGGTTTCCTGCACGAACACGGTGTTGACTTCATCCCGCCGCTAAAATCTGCAAAACATTAATGAACATATGAATTAAACAATGACTACATTATGAATTTGTGCATTTTTTAAATACAGTACTACAGTCGAAAAAGACTATAACATTATCTTCTTCAATCGCCAATTAACATCTTATTGCTGTATCTGTTACATGTTAAAATAGTACAATGTATATAGAAAGTGAGTGATCCAGAGATGGTGAAATGTTCCCGCAATGACATCAATAATAATTCAAATATAGGGCTCATGTATAAGACTCTAGTGTGGAGTGTGTATATAATAAAGTGTGATATGTGAGTGACCAGTCAATAATCAATATAACTTCTCCTGAAGGAAACAATCAATAATGCTAAATATCACCTTGATGCAACCTCATTGGGGAAAATATAACACGAAGGTGGTGGCGGGGTAAGGGGGGATGTGGAGGACCCGGAGAAGCAGAGGGGACCTGGAGAAGCAGAGGTGGAGGTTGCGAGAGGACGGGAACGAGGGGAAGGATGCGGGGAAGATGCGGCTGGCGCGTGGCCAAGTTCAGCGCCAAGTTCGGCGCCAGCCCGAAAAAAGCCACGGGACAAGACGGGTACAAGCAAACAAAAGAAAAGTTTGTGCGCCTGGTGATCTGTTCCTGAAACCACTCACCGTAAAATGGATTATTAAATAAATCCAAGTGTGATTAATCCTATGAATACATATACTTTTATACCATTAATAGGTTATGTGACATGAACCATTAGGAGTGAGAGGGGTTAATTGTGGTTATAGCACAAAAAATGGCAGACGGAACCAAAATGATCCAAACACATAAGCAGCTTCCAATGCAAGGTACCCAAACCTTGCTGAATAAGGACAATAAAGAAAACAACCAGGGAAGCGCTATATTAGTTGGGATCAGGCTCAGCAGCCAATTTTATGTATAAACCACATATAAAACAATAGCATAAAATAGCATGAATGAATACACAAAAATATAATATATAAAATGAGTAACACAAGTCTCTGCCAGTTGGAGATTGTCCAGGTGATGTAAGTGCAAGTTAATGCCCCTGTCTGATGTGACAGACTCGGGCAAGAGTGACCTTTGAGAGGTATAAATCCAGAGTGGTAGCTGGGATGGAAAGCGCTACCAACTGTGCAGGTAATGAAGTGTGTAGAAATGGGAAGGTGCCGTAGGCATCAAATATGGAAAAAGCTCACCCAGACTTCAAACTCCAAGGGACTCCACGTTAGACCACCAGGACTGGGGCAATTGCCCTTGGAGTCCCTTGGAGAGTGTACTGCGGAGGCTGTGGAACTTTGAAGCTGTGTGAGGTGTGTGAAATTCGGCTCTCAGCCCCTGTGTGCTGCGGCAGCTCCAGGCACAGCCGGGAAGGGTTGGTGCGTCACGTCCGGCCGTGAGGTCATACCCGGAAACCCGGCGCCCTGTGAGTAGTTCCATCCCTGGTGTGCAAGCCCAGGAGAGCTGTGCAGCGGAGTTTCTGCAGCGAGGCTGTGAAGGAGGAAACAAAAGGAGCCACCAGCGCAAAGAGTTTGAAGTCTGGGTGAGCTTTTTCCATATTTGATCCCTACGGCACCTTCCCATTTCTACACACTTCATTACCTGCACAGTTGGTAGCGCTTTCCATCCCAGCTACCACTCTGGATTTATACCTCTCAAAGGTCACTCTTGCCCGAGTCTGTCACATCAGACAGGGGCATTAACTTGCACTTACATCACCTGGACAATCTCCAACTGGCAGAGACTTGTGTTACTCATTTTATATATTATATTTTTGTGTATTCATTCATGCTATTTTATGCTATTGTTTTATATGTGGTTTATACATAAAATTGGCTGCTGAGCCTGATCCCAACTAATATAGCGCTTCCCTGGTTGTTTTCCTTAAGTGTGAGACTGAAGCTGGCCGCAGCAGTATCATATGCATAGCTTTAAGCTGATCTTTTGCTGCTGCTAGAAGTTTTCATCATGCCACACTCAGAATTAAAGTTAAAGTCATGACACACATTGAACTAAATACATACTGGTTTTAATAAAATGTGAAACACCAAAATTAGATACAGCAATGACAGTACGAGATCATTAAAGAAAGACACATACATTTTTTCTCTGAGTACCTTAATTCCCTGCGTTAGGTGGGATTCCGATATCTCCCGTGTGAAGCTTGAGAGTTAGATCTGGAAGAAAGCAGTATAAGGTTATTTCGGTGTAGGTACAGGGTAGTTAAGATATACAGGGTAAATAAGATATCCAGATCCAGAGTGTGAGAGAGTGTGGCTGCGACAGAGAGGAAAGAGAGAGTGTTGGTGCGACAGAGAGGAGAGAGAGTGTGGGTGCGACAGAGAGGAGAGCGTGTGGGTGCGACAGAGAGGAAAGAGTGTGTGTGTGTCTGAGGGTGACAGAGAGAGAGGCAGAGAGAGAGACAGGGAGAGAGAGGCAGAGCGAGACAAACAGGGAGAGGGTGACAGGGAGAGGGTGACAGAGAGAGGGTGACAGGGAGAGGGGGACAGGGAGAGACGGACAGGGAGAGTCAGACAGGGAGAGACAGACAGGGGGAGACAGACAGGGAGAGGCAGACAGGGAGAGGTAGACATGGAGAGGCAGACAGGGAGAGGCAGACAGGGAGAGGCCGACAGGGAGAGGCAGAGAGACAGGGAGGGTGGGTGACAGGGAGGGTGGGTGACAGGGAGGGTGGGTGACTTGACTGGGTGGGTGACTTAAGTGGGTGACTTGGGTGGGTGTGTTGTTGACGTGGTTGGATTCACACAGACACACACACTCACAGACACACAGACAGACACACAATCACAGACAGACACACACTCATAGACAGACACACAATAACAGACAGACACACACTCACAGACAGACAGACACACACAAACACACTCACAGACAGACAGACACACACTCACACACAGGAGACAAGGGATGTCTGGTACAGAGGGTTTGATCTCCCCTGGGGCCCCGCTGTAGTTACCTGCCCGGGGCTCTCCTCTCTCCCCTTGTCATCCTTGGCAGCAGCACTTCCACCTAGGTCACAGTATTGTGGTGCTTGAGCCACGCTCCCCCCCGAGTGCAGAGCTCCCAGCTCCTGCTCTCCCCCCCGAGTGCCGCGCTCCCCCACGAGTGCCTCTCTCCCCCCCCGGAGTGCCTCATTCCCACCGGAGCACCCCCCCAGTGCCCAGCTTCTGCGCTCCCCGCTTCTGCGCTCCCCCCCCGAGTGCCGCGCTCCCCGCGAGTGCTGCGCTCCCGCCCGAGTGCAGCGCTTCATGCCCCTAAGCGCCAAGCTCCCGCCCGAGTGCTGCGCTCCCCCCTAGTGCCGCGCTCCCCTCCCCAAGTGCCACGTTTCAACCCCCCCCGAGCGCCGAGCTCCCACCCGAGTGATGTGTTCCCGCCCGAGTGCCACGCTCCCCCCCCGAGTGCCAAGCTCCCCCCCCCGTGCCAGAGAGGCTGGGAGGAGGTACAGCGCTGGTCACAGAAGTGGGGGAGGAGGGAAAGTGCAGGTCAGAGAGGCGGGGAGGAGGGAAGGCTAAAGTCAGAGAGGCGGGAGGAGGGAAGGCTAACGTCAGAGATGCGGGGGAGGAGGGAAGGCTAAGGTCAGAGAGGCGGGGGAGGAGGGAAGGCTAAGGCCAGAGAGGCGGGGGAGGAGGGAAGGCACTGCTCAGGGAGTTGGAGACGGGGTAATCTCCCGCAGCAACATGAACCCAACTCCGACTTTTTTTCCCCCCCTTCCTTCAGCGCGAGTGGGGGAAATTCAGCACGAGCGGGAGAAATTCAAACTACAGTACGTGTGCTGCTTGGGCCAATCGCTAAGGGGCAATTTCGTGTCACCCCCCGGCGACCGGGCGACTGGATTTGTCGAACACTATATATATATATATATATATATATATATATATATATATATATATATACAGTGTTCGACAATTATATACATTTACACGCCCAGGGCGTGTGGATTTAACCCCCGGGCGAGTAAATATTGGCCCAAGCAGCACACGTGTGTTTTTAAAATTTCCCGCGCTCGCGCTGCTGTTTTTCCCGCGCTCGCGCTGGAGAAAAAAAAAATCCGGAGGCGGGTTCATGTTGTTAGGGGAGATTACCCCGCCTCCGGCTCTCTGAGCAACTTTCCCTCCTCAGCGCTTCCACTCCTCCCCCTTCCGGCAGCCAGCCCCTTCCACGCCTGTCTGCCTCAGGCCCCTGCAGGGCCATCAGTCGCCCACCCCCCCCATCGGGCCATCTGCCCCCCCCCCCCACCCCAATCTCTCCTGGCCTCAGTGACCCCCCTAACCCCAATCTCTCCTGGCCTGCGTTACCCCCCTCACCCCAATCTCTCCCAGCCTCAGTGACCCCCCTCACCCCAATCTCTCCCAGCCTCCGTGACATCCCCTCACCCCAATCTCTCCCGGCCTCCGTGACCCCCCCTTACCCCAATCTCTACCAGCCTCCGTGACCCCCCCTCACCCCAATCTCTCCCGGCCTCCGTGTCCCCCCCCCGACACCCCAATCTCCCCCCAGACACCCGTGACCCCCCCCCGACACCCCAATCTCCCCCCCCCGACACCCGTGGCACCCCCGACACCCCATTTCTCCCCACTCACTCCCGATCTCACCTCCAACTCCGTGTCCCCGGCCTCCGGTGACCAGCCGCATCACTAGCCCCCCCACTCCTCTCTCCCCTGTGTCCGGACCCCTCACTGCCACCCGGTGATCCGCAGCGACAGCCGCCGAGGCCGAGGGCGACACCCTGCCTGGCGCTTCCTCGGCTGTCACAGAGACCGGAGAACACAGCAATCCACGTGAGTAAGGGGGGAGGGAGGGAGAGAGAGTGTGTGTAGGGGGGGAGAGAGAGTGTGTGTGTAGGGGGAGAGTGTGTGTGTGTGTGTAGGGGGGAGAGAGTGTGTGTGTGTATATGTGTGTGTGTGTGTGTATATATGTGTGTGTGTGTGTGTGTGTGTATATATGTGTGTGTGTGTGTGTGTGTGTGTGTGTGTGTGTGTGTGTATATATGTGGGAGTGTGTGTGTGTGTGTGTGTGTATATGTGGGAGTGTGTGTGTGTGTATATATGTGGGAGTGTGTGTTTGTATATATGTGGGAGTGTGTGTATATATGTGGGAGTGTGTGTATATATGTGGGAGTGTGTGTATATATGTGGGAGTGTGTGTATATATGTGGGAGTGTGTGTATATATGTGGGAGTGTGTGTATATATGTGGGAGTGTGTGTATATATGGGAGTGTGTGTATATATGTGGGAGTGTGTGTATATATGGGAGAATGTGTATATATGGGAATGTGTGTATATATGGGAGTGTGTGTGTGTGTATATATGGGTGTGTGTGTGTGTATATATATGGGAGAATGTGTATGTGTGTATGGGAGTATGTGTGTGACACCAGTGGTATCCCCCCCCCAATCAGTCACCTGCCCCGGTCAGTCAGTCACCCCTGCCCCGGTCAGTCAGTCACCCCTGTCCTGGTCAGTCAGTCACCCCTGTCCCGGTCAGTCAGTCACCCCTGTCCCGGTCAGTCAGTCACCCCTGTCCCGGTCAGTCAGTCACCCCGGTCAGTCAGTCACCCCTGCCCCCTCTCTTTTGTCTCCCCCCATCTCCCCTCTCTCTGGTCTCCCCCCATCTCCCCTCTTTCTGGTCTCCCCCGTCTCCCCTCTTTCTGGTCTCCCCCTGTCTCCCCTCTCTCTGGTCTCCCCCCTCTCTCTGGTCTCCCCCCTCTCTCTGGTCTCCACCATCTCCCCTCTCTCTGGTCTCCCCGTCTCCCCTCTCTCTAGTCTCCCTTCTCTCTGGTCTCTTTCTCCCCTCTCTTTCTCTCCCCCCTCTGTCTCCTTCTCTCTCCTGTCTCTTTTTCTCTCTCTCTCCTCTCTCTCTCTCTCCTCTCTCCTCTCTCTCTCCTCTCTCTCTCTCCTCTCTCTCTCTCCTCTCTCTCTCTCCTCTCTCTCCTCTCTCTCCTCTCTCTCTCTCCTCTCTCTCTCTTATTTACCCTATATATCTTAACTGTCCTATACTACACCAAAATAACTTATACTGCTTTCTTCCAGATCTGACTCAAGCTTCACACGGAAGACATCGGAACCCCCCCTAACCCAGAAGACAGGTAGGGAACACATCCCCTCCAACTTATAACATTGCGGGAATGAGGTACCTGGACATTGAGGGACTGCGGATCAGGTAAGATCCCAGGCGGGATTGCAGCTTTAGATATTGTGAAGCGGGGACGTCCAGACACTGGTTAAGGGGTTCAGGAAACTAGTCATTCACCTGTGGCTTTTATTTCTAGATCCGACATTTACACGCTTACACACACACGTAACAAGGACTAATTGTAGTATAATGTAATAAATATATTTGTCAAAAACGAATGTTGTTCTGACTAGGAATTTATTAAATCTATTTTATTTATATATTTTATTTTAAAGCGGGGTTGGGGGTGGGGTTGGGGCGGGACTAGGTGTATATATATATATACAGTGTTCGAGAAATCACCCAAAAATCTACTCGCAAAAGTTATGTTAGGTATGTATAGCAGTGCTATACAAAAACAATTATTGTTATTATTAATGCTCTCTTGTTTTAAACCTTTTTTTCCTCACTGTCCCTTACTCATGTAACTCCTTCTCACTCAGTATACACCAAGCACCTTTCTTTAAGCCAAACCTTAAAATGTACCTCTTAAATGCAGAATTTCAAAATCCTATACTCATGGTTACTGTACCACACCCACAATCACTCCTATCAACCATTGTGGCCAAACACTGCCATCTACTGCACTTATTCCCTCACCTGCTGTCTATGTAAATCTTTCAACATACCGCTTAAAGGTAGATTCTCAGAAGTCCGTTAAATACTTCTGTTAATGTGAATTTTAAAAGCTCAAGCTAAGTTTTCAGCTGTAACGATCCCTTGTGTTATTTGTGCTAATTATATGCATAAAAGGTGTTCCCTCAAAGAACGCATATCCTAAGAGCTCTATTACAGTTAACAAAGGGATTTAACATTACATCATAGCAAAAGGTGGACATCCAGACCCTGAAATAGGTCTTTTAAAAGGTCTGGGTTAGGGTAAGACCACAGTTAGGTATGATTTAATTATGATATTATTATTTACCAGGTTGTTTTCCTCTCCTGTTTTCTCTTTTTTTTAATCTTTAATTAAACAATTATTCAGGAACCTGATAGAAGTAACACCATCTTTGGGTAAAACAT
The DNA here is from genome assembly GCF_040206685.1 of Ascaphus truei. NCBI lineage: Eukaryota > Metazoa > Chordata > Amphibia > Anura > Ascaphidae > Ascaphus > Ascaphus truei. The sequence continues at coordinate 396,388,414 of NC_134484.1, read as the reverse complement.
GCTTAACTCCATATTATTTGAAGCTAATGCAGGGCAGTACTAACTGGACATGGTGTCAAGCGTATGCTAATGAGATAATTAATGCCAGCTATTTTTACATGTATTTAGCTTTTAGGAAGCCTGTTAAACCCAGGGAAGCTAACAGACGTTACCTATTTAGCTATAGTAATGTTATGTCAGTAGCCCAGATTTAAAGGGGCTTTAAACATCTATCCCAGTGATTGTAAGATGTCTGGAGAAGGAATTTCCGTTATTGTTGTCTGATTTAGTTTTTTGCCCTTATTGTATTATAATTCCCGTATTGTCAATTTTGTAAAGTGCTGAGTACACTGTGGGTACTATATAAATAAAGATACATACATAAATACATACACAGAATTGAACTCAGTGGGATTCATTAATCTGACACAGTTGTGTTCAATCCAATTTCTCCTTTCCTTCTTTTTCTGGTAGCAATCTTACCATAAATTTGTTCTACTAGAATCCTGATTGTATTATATTTTGCTTATATACTTTGACTACTTATTGCTTAGGAATAGCTTTGTGAATAATGAGTTTGTTTTTAATGCTTTGTTTGAATGTTTTTAGTTGACGGTCTTCAATTAAATGTACTGTGATAGAATCTTGTTTTCTTTTTAATTTTCGAACTCCTATCTATTAATTTCCATACTTGCATATACACAAGCATGCACCAAGCTTTCTTCTAGAAGGCTGAAGATTTAATATTTGTAATTAGGTTGATGAATGCAATACACTTTACATGCACAATTGTTATTTTTTTTTTCATTTTCCCTTGCATACTAAGTAGATACACAATATTGAGCCAAATTTATTATTTAAAAGTAAGTATGTTAAAGGCTTATTATTAAAATTATCATGTTTTTAGATTCCAACAGTAGGTCCTTATTCAAATATGTTGTGAACCAGCTTCCTCGTGATTATGAAAATATTACTCTCAATCATTTGAATGGAGATTAGTTATTTTCTAACACTGGGAAGTAGATTCCTACTATAGCATACTGAATATGTGCCAGAGTTTGTACACAAAATGTATATGAACGAAACATAAGCCTAGATACACTAAGCTCCATTAGATCAGGGAACATACTGTTACATGACATTATCAAAAACAGGGAAGGACGTTATGTTCTCTGTGTTAACGCTGTATCCACAAAGCTAATTACTATGCAGTATACAGTATGCCAAAACAACACTAGGGGCCTCATGCAGTAAGCGGCGGAAAGGCACTTCTCGCCACTTTTCCACCTAAAAAGCCTATCCGTATTCAGAAAGGGGCCAGAAAGTAGCGAGATTAAAAAAAACGCCAGTTTTGCTGGCGGTTTTTTTGTTTCCGCCGGTGGCGGGGCGAGAAGGCACTTTCCGCCTAAAAATCCAACTTTTTCAGCCACCCTGTATTCTAGTAGAGGCGAGTAGCTAAGCGGAGCTATTCGCCTCTCTAGAATACCGTTTCGCTGGCGGATCAGCCACGCAAGAAAAAGTTGGCAAGTTGCTGCTCAGAGGCAGCGGATGAGTGGCGGATCGGCACTTAGAAAAAATTCAGGCCTTTTTCCTGGCTGGGATTGATGCCGGGGGTCTCCGGAGATGATACCATTAATACCAGCACCGGACCCCCCCGGCATGCATCCGAGGGAGGAAAAAATGCATTTAAAGCCCACTTCATTACCTTAGCGGTTAACCGCTAAGGCAATAAGGGGGTTACAGAGCCGTGCCAGGTTTATTGTGGGTAGTGGGGGTGGGTGAAGGGGTTATTTGGCCCTTGTTATTTGTTTAGGGCTTGCGGGGGGTTGCGGGTGCACTTAACCCCTTCACGACCGTAGCGGTTAATACCGCTACGGTCATGAAAGGGTTAAGGCCTCCCGCTACCCACCCGAAAGCCCTAAACAAACACCGTTGGGGCTAATACCCCCTTCACCCACCCCCACTACCCACAATAATAAAAAATACACACACCAGCCCCACACTAACTAAATAAATATATATATATATAAAATAAAAAAAATAAAAAATATATATATATATATATATGACCCCAACAACACCTATACCCCCCTAACATACAGTAAAGTCATGGGCAACATTACTATTATCCACAAATGGATAATAGTGCAGTTGTCCATTTAAAATACATACACAACAATAAAGACATTAAATACATATAGCACTCACCCATGTGCGGCTGCCACGATGAAGGCCATCCTCATCTTCATCATGCCCATGCCCCATCCGCTTCTGCAAAACAGACACAAGAATTAAAACATCCAATGTAATGTCCCCTAACCCCTTAATCACCATAGCGGTTATTAACCGCTACAGTCATTAAGGGGTTAACCCACATCACCCACATACCCTCCCCACTAACCCCCCCAACCACCCTCACCCACTACCCACAGGGGAGTCCTACCAAATACCCTTAGGGCCAATACCCCCTCCCCCAGCACATACAGTACAATAATGTGCCAAATAACTATTATTCACATAGGGCTAATACATTATTTGGCCATTATTAAACACATTAAATACCGTAATAAAGTAAAGAAAATTCTACTAACCTCATCAATAAGAAGGCTCCGTCGCCAGCATCATCCTTGGGGTCCGTTGCCAAAATAATAAATAGCCAATACATCTCAATTACATTAACATACCAATGAACCCCTTAATCACCTTTTCGGGTACTAACCTCAAAGGTAATTAAGGGGTGAAGCCATCCTGCAATGGCAACACCACTTATGCATAACATCCTCAATGAATTAAAAACCAATTTCCTACACAAATCTCATGTAATCATTCAATCTCATGTAATCATTCGATCCGAAGCCTCAAATGCCACTTAAAACATTGCATTTACAGTGTATACATGTAGCATAACATGTAAACTACATGTACACGCTGCAAATCAATGTTAACAATACAGTAATCCAACTCAAATAGCCTGACATCACAAGAAGTATATTATGTCATCAAATAAAGTCACCATCAATGAATTAACAGACATGAATTACATCCCTAAACAATTAAAATACCATCCATACCAATTACACAATTAACTATAGCTATCGTAACAGAGAACAAGTTCAAAACATACAAAAAAGGACACCAACAATTACAATATACTATAGCAAGGCTCTCCATAACCTACAGTACAGCATAAAGCCCAACACTTATATCTCTCTAATAATAAAATACATTTAACACACATCTATGCATAGCAGCATAGCCACAATCATTTACAATACAGAAAATCAAGCTTTAACAACACTATCATTTCTTACCCTGTATGTATATATCTCTCTAGACATACATACATACATACATACATACAGTGGCAAGAAATTATATGCATAAAAAAAAATGAAGACATGAAAAAGCAAAAAAAACCACATTAACATTAAATACATTTCTTTATTTAACTTACCATTACTTGCCCCCACTGACTCCCGTTGATCAGCTTACTCATGAACCAATCCACGAACAGGAAGCCATAAAATAAAAAAACATAAAATAATAAACATTAAAATAATAAAACACGACAATCCAGGTGTCTTCTAGTTGTAATCCATCTTCATCTGTATTCTTCTACCTTTTTCCGGGGTCTTCTTGCCGTCCGGTGCCACGCCCTGGTCTTCTTTCTTCAGAGGAGGTCCTTCCTCCTCGGCGTCTGGCTTCAAAATGAGACGACATAGGCTTTTAAAGGCCTATGACGTCACATTTTCGTCATATGGTTCCCACGGCCCTGATTGGGCCATGAAAACCATGTGTTTTGGCCGATGTAAAAAAAAATGATGACGTCACTTAAAGGCAGTGACAGTACAGCCAATCAGAATGGCTTTGCTGCAATTGCCTTTAAGATGACGTCATGAAAAGACACATGGCCGGACTCACATGGTACGGCAGCCAATCAGAGCGTGGGAAGTCTATCCCTACTCTGATTGGTTCAAGTACCATGTGACAGAGGCTTGGGGGAGAAAGGATGTGACGTCATTGAAAGCCTCTGTCACATGGTACTGGAACCAATCAGAGTAGGGATAGACTTCCCACGCTCTGATTGGCTGCCGTACCATGTGAGTCCGGCCATGTGTCTTTTCATGACATCATCTTAAAGGCAATTGCAGCAAAGCCATTCTGATTGGCTGTGCTGTCATTGCCTTTAAGTGACGTCATCATTTTTTTTTTACATCGGCCAAAACACATGGTTTTCACGGCCCAATCAGGGCCGTGGGAACCATATGACGAAAATGTGACGTCATAGGCCTTTAAAAGCCTATGTCGTCTCATTTTGAAGCCAGACGCCGAGGAGGAAGGACCTCCTCTGAAGAAAGAAGACCAGGGCGTGGCAACGGACGGCAAGAAGACCCCGGAAGAAGGTAGAAGAATACAGATGAAGATGGATTACAACTAGAAGACCCCTGGATTGTCGTGTTTTATTATTTTAATGTTTATTATTTTATGGTTTTTTATTTTATGGCTTCCTGTTCGTGGATTGGTTCGTGAGTAAGCTGATCAACGGGAGTCGGTGGGTGCAAGTAATGGTAAGTTAAATAAAGAAATGTATTTAATGTTACATAGTTACATAGTAGATGAGGTTGAAAAAAGAAGTACGTCCATCAAGTTCAACCTATCATAAATTCAGACAACAGATACTTTATTCTATATCTATACTTACTTATTGATCCAGAGGAAGGCAAACAAAAAACCCCATTAAGGAGAAAAATTAATTCCTTCCTGACTCCAAGAATTGGCAATCGGATTAATCCCTGGATCAACATCCTTCCCATGTATACTTATTTGGTATATCCCTGTATACCTTTCCCATCTATAAAGATGTCCAACCTTTTTTTGAACAAATCTATTGTGTCTGCCATCACAGTCTCCATGGGTAATGAATTCCACATTTTAACTGCCCTTACTGTAAAGAACCCTTTCCTTTGTTGCTGGTGAAATTTCCTTTCCTCCAACCTTAACGGATGGCCCCGAGTCCTTTTTACTGCCCGTGGGATGAATAGTTCTTTTGAAAGCTCCTTGTATTGTCCCTGAAAATATTTGTATATAGTTATCATATCCCCTCTTAGACACCTCTTTTCTAATGTAAATAAATCCAATATAGCTAGCCTCTCCTCATAAGTTAGAATGTCCATCCCCTTTATTAATTTGGTGGCTCTTCTCTGCACTCTCTCTAGTTCCATAATGTCTTTTCTTAGGATTGGTGCCCAAAATTGTACTTCATATTCAAGGTGTGGTCTTACTAATGCTTTGTAAATGGACATAATTATGTCTACTTCCCTTCCATCCATTGCCCGTTTGATGCAAGATAAGATCTTGTTTGCCTTTGCAGCTACTGCATGACATTGGGCACTATTGCTAAGCCTGCTGTCTACAAGCACTCCTAAATCCTTCTCCATCAAGGATTCCCCCAATATATCTCCATTTAATTTGTAAGTCGCCTTTTTATTCTTGCATCCGAAATGCATAACCTTACATTTATCTGTATTAAACCTCATTTGCCATTTACCTGCCCATGTTTCCAGTCTCTCCAAGTCATTCTGAAGAGAAATGTCATCCTGTTCTGATTCTATTACCTTACATGTAACCCTTTTTGTGAACCGGCCAACCCACCCAATCTCACATTGGCCCCTCGGGGTCTAACCGGTCCCTTTCCCTGCAACACACCTGCTCTAAGGGATTACTGGTAACTGCATAACACCTGTGGCTCCAGGAGATCTGAGCCTCCGCTAGCTGGGAGCCTGGGGAAACCCTTACCATTACCTGGTGCAGCGCCTCCACTTACCCAGGATCCCCCGTTATGAAAGATAGCCCTGGGTAAGAAATACAATAACACACGTATACGATAAACCAATAACTAACACTTTACTTAACACACACATATAACTCATTACATAACATAACATAACATGACCTGATGCTCTACCCGCATCACCTCAGCCCAATGTCTGGTGTTCCCACCCAGTGTCCTGTGATCCCCCACACCCAATGTCCCGCACTCCTACGGAAGGTCGTGGGTGACTGCGCAGTCACTAAATTAAGCTAGGGCCCAGTTGGTGCACTTATAATACTTCAGAGATACCTTCCGAGCACTCCGATGCTCGGGACCGCAACACACTTCTCAAAGGGTCAGACGTCCGTCTGATCCTTTCCAGGTACTCTGCCGGTAGACCCCAACGAGGGTCCCACCGCTCCACGGGAACTGCAACCGGATCACGGCAACACCAACCGCATGGGAACAGCAACCGCCGCTATCCCTTCCTATCACTAACTACTCCTAGAGTGACAGCAACCCTAACCTAGGGCCTGTCCCTGATGAACCGCAACCTGGGATGGCTTGGGGAAAACTCCTAGGGCCTGTGGAACCATAACCTGCCCCCCTTCCCCTAGCTACCCAGTCCTCTCTGTATCTGGCTAATCCTAACAGCCTAACTCACCTGCAGCCGACACACAGCTCACACTGTCAGCCTGCAGGGATTCACACACGCTTCACACACACTGCACGCACTGCGCCCAGCACATGCAGCGACAACACACACAGACAGCTGCAATCACACACAGCCACCTGGATCCCGCAGCAAACCCACTGCACTCACGCTGTGCCTATTTGCCAGTGCGCACAGCCCTATCCGCTGTGGCACTGCCAAACTGCACCTTCCACACCTAAAGGTCACCTCACTAGCTATGGCCGTCCCTCTTCAGTTACCCCCTGCCCTTACCGGGAATTGGGGCCTGCCTGGGGATCTAGGGAGAACCCTTACCTGATGCAGGAGCCACGCGCTCCCTGCACCCTTCCTACTCCTTCCTTCTCCTCTGTCTAACTGACGCATGCAAAGCCCGGGAAATGTATCTATATTCCCGGGCTGAGCTTCCTCCAGCCCTATTGGCTACTCTCAGGCACCTGATGCCTGTTTCCCTAAGCCTCCTGGGAGTTGTAGTTCCCAGGGGGCTGCCTAAGCATTGGGGCCGCGTGCGCGCTTGCCCTGCGCATGTGCGAACCCCTAATGGCCGCCTCAATCCTTTCCTCCCCTGTCCTACTCTCGCGCGATCTCCCTGGGGCCTTCCTGCACCTACACGAGCACTGCGCATGCGCGAACTAACGCGCAATGGCGGCGCCCTCTCTTCAAGCCGCCGAGCCGGTGGCAACGCGATCGCGGCCCTAGCGACGGCCCGATCGCGTCCCCGGCAACCGGCCTGCACCGCAGGGCAACACGCTACTCCCTGCTCTGGCCCCTACCCTCGCGAAGTGCCGGCGGGTCCATCGCAGCCTCCGGCGGCACCCGCTACCACACGGCACTCGCGGAGAGGGGCCAGGGATTTCAAATTTACCTCAGGGCTACATTCTCCCCTTCGCAGAATCCCAACGCCCTCGCTTGGGTAGCAACCATACAGTGGGTTATATAATGAAAAATGCATAGTAAACAGTACATCACATACAAGCAATTTCCCATTTGTACCCAACATACCCGCATGGATACCCGAGGCCAGCTGAGTCTCAGAGTGGAGTGCCCCTAACAGACTGGGTGAGGGTATCCCACCTTGACTCCTGTGAGTCTTTTGGAGTTCAAGACCTGTCCCTTGCACCAACCCACCTTCTCCCTCTCGCAGAAAAAAATGTACGGGGTCCTGGGTGTTGACCCTTTCCGGATCCTCCGGTCTCGTCTCACGGGAGACAGGGAGGCTCAGTCTCTTTCCTCGGTCCACCACATGGCGAACATAGCGCTCCATCGCGCACCTGGGAGAGGCCACAACTACCAGAGCGGTCTCAACAGAGTCTTTGTCCGCTCCAACCATCCCTTTAACGGTGACTTCTTCTGAGGACGGCACAACTTCGTCGGGTAGGCCCGCTTGGAGACTCCTCTCACAGGAGTATGTGTCGCTCCGGTCCGCTACACCGGATACCTGGATAAGGTCGAGTTCGTTCCATGATCTGCAGAGATCTTCTGGGGGAGACACCTCCACCAGGACGCGATGACGGGGTGAGCCCATCGCCCGGGTGACCCTACCTCTGGAGTCACCAGGCTCCACGATCACCGGGGAGCTCACACCCGACACCCCTGGGGCAGTCAACTTACCCCTATCGTTGTTGGCAGGTACTGATCCCAAGCCTGGGACCGCTGGTACCTTGGTGGTAGGCCGGACTGGCAGTTGCAGGGCACACGGGCCCACATCATGGTCTGCATCAGTTGAGGTGATTGGCTCGATGACCTCACTGGAGTGGTCCGCCGGCAGGCGCATCACCACACTCGGTTGGTCGCTGGACTCATCACACATGGGCGGGGGTATAAACACCTTACCCTGGCCTTCCGGGATCTGTGGTTCTGGTCTCGGTGATTCCTGCTCGGAACCGGGTCTGGAACCGACATCTGGAGCTCCGCCTTCAGCGGCTCTGGCTCAGCGTCTAGAAAGTCCATTTGGGCACACGGCCCCTCCACCACCTCCATCGCTGAAGTGGAAAAATTAGTAGCGGCTTCACCCACCTTGGTAGCACCATCAAGCGCATCTTTCTCCGTAGGTTCCGCCATCAGAGGTTCCTGCTCTTCCTTCTCAGGGAAAGAACAATCCAGTTCTGCTACAGTGTCCTCCCCCACTGGCAGCTCGGTAGGCTGCGGCAGTTTGGGTTTCAGGAACTGCGCCGCACAGTCAGGGCACTCGGGCCCTCGGGTCAGTTCACCCACAGGACACTCACATTCATGCAGACGGCCGTGCAGGCATTTTTCCCCGTCTACCACGGTCATCGTGAGGGCGGCGGCTAACTCAGTGGACCCGTCCGCCCAGCCACCAGTCGCTTTCCAGTCTCTTAATGCACACGGGCACGCCACCATTGGCAAGACTAAATGGGGGGCCCGTACTATTCTATACAGCCAAAGGTGTTTTTCTCGGCATCCCTTGCTTTCCTTAGGGGGAACAGAAATTTCTGATTTCTGCTCAAGACACTCCCTCCCCCTGGTGGACTCTATAGGAGGAGCAGCACAGTCTTTCAGGGAATGTTGCAAGCTCTGTTCTGAGTCACTCACAGTGTGGGGGCGGGGCTCTGGCTTTCCCGCCAGTCCTGGGAGAAGGTTTGCAACATTTTCCTGTGCATGCTGGCAGTCAGCCGCACACGTGCCATTTTGATTTGGCGGGAGCCGCCATTTTAGGTGAGACTCACTATCAATGTCAATAGGGCTCTCGGTGCAGGTAGAAACTGCCAAGTCAGGGTAGATAAAGGGGCACCCATCAGTCGGACCCCCGGGCAAATTTAAGAACTTAGGGCCATCTTCCTCGCTTAGGGTCTGGCCTACATATATCAGGACAGTACTCCATTGCACGGTGTCATCATACCTTCGCCCTCTGACCCACGTACCCGACAGTCCAGGGAGCTTCCGCACCTGCGCCTGGACTTCTAACAAGGGCACGCCAGCCGGGACTGCCCCCACGGCAACCACGCGGTTAGGAGTCACGTTCACTTTCAAGGCCCACGCGTAGACCTCCTGCTTTGAGAGCACCCACATGGTGGAACAAAAATAGGACACAATTTAGCAAAAACATGTACAGGGCACCCCAGGTCTGATCATCTCAGCAGCGCCTCCAAATGTAACCCTTTTTGTGAACCGGCCGACCCACCCAATCTCACATTGGCCCCTCGGGGTCTAACCGGTCCCTTTCCCTGCAACACACCTGCTCTAAGGGATTACTGGTAACTGCATAACACCTGTGGCTAACATAGACGAACAGGAAAGATCCTCCTTGAATGCACTCAGAAAGGTAAGTCAACGTGATATGGTTGATAATATTAAAAAACCTTTTAATCACACATATAGTAAAACATCTTGTATAGAGGGAAATGGCAGAAAGTAATCCACGACCAGTCCCTATTGACAAACCAAGAAACAATTTTCCCAAATAAATACACGGGAGATAATGAGGTATGACACTACACCGCCGATATGTGGGCTAGAGGGCTGCCAGTAGTAATCACAGTGTAACTTCAGACTAGAAAATCTGATCTATAAAGCAGATAATCTATTGTCAAAAAATCAGCACACCTGAATAAATGGTATGCTGATGCTGGATCTGAAGAGGTGTGTTAATAGGCAGTTGGTAGGTCAGAAATAAATACCTACATGGATACACATAGACCACAAAGTATATAGGTGTATGTCTGCTCCTGAACGGGGTGAAATCAACATATAATGTGGAAGATAATACACACAACATAAAAAATATCTAAAACCACATACATAGCTAATTGCTGCGTGGCTTGATGGTGTTTGACTTTGCATAGGGCAGGCACAAAATGTGCTCAACTGATGCCCTGAGGCACGGTTCTGAGACCGTATCCAGTTATAGCCTCAGAAAAGTAACGGTCATAAAATGCAAAGGTCACTGAATAACACTAAGTGGAATTTGCCAATGCTTTGCTAGTGATATAAAGCAAATACAGAAGGACTGAACCATGGTACATATAGCATAGTGTAATGTCGCCAGATATATATATATTGTTATATCCTAATTGTGTCGGCGGCATTGGATGGTGTTTGACTTTGCATAGGGCAGGCACAAAATGTGCTCAACTGATGCCCTGAGGCACGGTTCTGAGACCGTATCCAGTTATAGCCTCAGAAAAGTAACGGTCATAAAATGCAAAGGTCACTAAATAACACTAAATGGAATTTGCCAATGCTATGCTAGTAATATAAAGCAAATACAGAAGGACTGAACCATGGTACATATAGCATAGTGTAATGTCGCCAGATATATATATATTATTTATTATACCCTAATTGTATCGGCGGCATTAGTCCCCTGATAGTAGAATGATCAAGGGGTAGCCTGTCAGGGAGTGTACTATAATGCTTACAACTCCGCGGTGTAAGTAACCGCTCTAAATAGCAACTGACTGGCTAACCATAATGTCTACTTAGCTTGGGGGAGAAAGGCTGTTGTCCGTTCCTGCATCTCTCATTCCAACAGTGTGTAGATTGAGGGCAGGGTGCCGGGACAGGGAATTACAGCCTGCATGTTCAGCTGCTGCAACCGCGCCGGTCTCGTCCCACTGCTGGGAGGCGTCCGCTCAGCGTGATGACGTCACCACGCACCGCTGACCTCTGACCTGACGTACGTTTCGCGCATGGACCTTTGAAAAAGCGCGAGCATGCGCGAAACGTACGTCAGGTCAGAGGTCAGCGGTACGTGGTGACGTCATCACGCTGAGCGGACGCCTCCCAGCAGTGGGACGAGACCGGCGCGGTTGCAGCAGCTGAACATGCAGGCTGTAATTCCCTGTCCCGGCACCCTGCCCTCAATCTACACACTGTTGGAATGAGAGATGCAGGAACGGACAACAGCCTTTCTCCCCCAAGCTAAGTAGACATTATGGTTAGCCAGTCAGTTGCTATTTAGAGCGGTTACTTACACCGCGGAGTTGTAAGCATTATAGTACACTCCCTGACAGGCTACCCCTTGATCATTCTACTATCAGGGGACTAATGCCGCCGATACAATTAGGGTATAATAAATAATATATATATATCTGGCGACATTACACTATGCTATATGTACCATGGTTCAGTCCTTCTGTATTTGCTTTATATTACTAGCATAGCATTGGCAAATTCCATTTAGTGTTATTTAGTGACCTTTGCATTTTATGACCGTTACTTTTCTGAGGCTATAACTGGATACGGTCTCAGAACCGTGCCTCAGGGCATCAGTTGAGCACATTTTGTGCCTGCCCTATGCAAAGTCAAACACCATCCAATGCCGCCGACACAATTAGGATATAACAATATTTATATATCTGGCGACATTACACTATGCTATATGTACCATGGTTCAGTCCTTCTGTATTTGCTTTATATCACTAGCAAAGCATTGGCAAATTCCACTTAGTGTTATTCAGTGACCTTTGCATTTTATGACCGTTACTTTTCTGAGGCTATAACTGGATACGGTCTCAGAACCGTGCCTCAGGGCATCAGTTGAGCACATTTTGTGCCTGCCCTATGCAAAGTCAAACACCATCAAGCCACGCAGCAATTAGCTATGTATGTGGTTTTAGATATTTTTTATGTTGTGTGTATTATCTTCCACATTATATGTTGATTTCACCCCGTTCAGGAGCAGACATACACCTATATACTTTGTGGTCTATGTGTATCCATGTAGGTATTTATTTCTGACCTACCAACTGCCTATTAACACACCTCTTCAGATCCAGCATCAGCATACCATTTATTCAGGTGTGCTGATTTTTTGACAATAGATTATCTGCTTTATAGATCAGATTTTCTAGTCTGAAGTTACACTGTGATTACTACTGGCAGCCCTCTAGCCCACATATCGGCGGTGTAGTGTCATACCTCATTATCTCCCGTGTATTTATTTGGGAAAATTGTTTCTTGGTTTGTCAATAGGGACTGGTCGTGGATTACTTTCTGCCATTTCCCTCTATACAAGATGTTTTACTATATGTGTGATTAAAAGGTTTTTTAATATTATCAACCATATCACGTTGACTTACCTTTCTGAGTGCATTCAAGGAGGATCTTTCCTGTTCGTCTATGTTGTTAACTATGTATATCCTCTATTGCACCAGTCTGTGAGTTACTTCATTCACATTACTTATTTTACTAGCTGATGCGGGAGCCTCCATTCCCCTTTCCCTTTCCCCTTTCCCTACCCTTAAAAACTTTGTTAACACCTGTGGCTCCAGGAGATCTGAGCCTCCGCTAGCTGGGAGCCTGGGGAAACCCTTACCATTACCTGGTGCAGCGCCTCCACTTACCCAGGATCCCCCGTTATGAAAGATAGCCCTGGGTAAGAAATACAATAACACACGTATACGATAAACCAATAACTAACACTTTACTTAACACACACATATAACTCATTACATAACATAACATGACCTGATGCTCTACCCGCATCACCTCAGCCCAATGTCTGGTGTTCCCACCCAGTGTCCTGTGATCCCCCACACCCAATGTCCCGCACTCCTACGGAAGGTCGTGGGTGACTGCGCAGTCACTAAATTAAGCTAGGGCCCAGTTGGTGCACTTATAATACTTCAGAGATACCTTCCGAGCACTCCGATGCTCGGGACCGCAACACACTTCTCAAAGGGTCAGACGTCCGTCTGATCCTTTCCAGGTACTCTGCCGGTAGACCCCAACGAGGGTCCCACCGCTCCACGGGAACTGCAACCGGATCATGGCAACACCAACCGCATGGGAACAGCAACCGCCGCTATCCCTTCCTATCACTAACTACTCCTAGAGTGACAGCAACCCTAACCTAGGGCCTGTCCCTGATGAACCGCAACCTGGGATGGCTTGGGGAAAACTCCTAGGGCCTGTGGAACCATAACCTGCCCCCCTTCCCCTAGCTACCCAGTCCTCTCTGTATCTGGCTAATCCTAACAGCCTAACTCACCTGCAGCCGACACACAGCTCACACTGTCAGCCTGCAGGGATTCACACACGCTTCACACACACTGCACGCACTGCGCCCAGCACATGCAGCGACAACACACACAGACAGCTGCAATCACACACAGCCACCTGGATCCCGCAGCAAACCCACTGCACTCACGCTGTGCCTATTTGCCAGTGCGCACAGCCCTATCCGCTGTGGCACTGCCAAACTGCACCTTCCACACCTAAGGGTCACCTCCCTAGCTATGGCCGTCCCTCTTCAGTTACCCCCTGCCCTTACCCGGAATTGGGGCCTGCCTGGGGATCTAGGGAGAACCCTTACCTGATGCAGGAGCCACGCGCTCCCTGCACCCTTCCTACTCCTTCCTTCTCCTCTGTCTAACTGACGCATGCAAAGCCCGGGAAATGTATCTATATTCCCGGGCTGGGCTTCCTCCAGCCATATTGGCTACTCTCAGGCACCTGATGCCTGTTTCCCTAAGCCTCCTGGGAGTTGTAGTTCCCAGGGGGCTGCCTAAGCATTGGGGCCGCGTGCGCGCTTGCCCTGTGCATGCGCGAACCCCTAATGGGCGCCTCAATCCTTTCCTCCCCTGTCCTACTCTCGCGCGATCTCCCTGGGGCCTTCCTGCACCTACACGAGCACTGCGCATGCGCTAACTAACGCGCAATGGCGGCGCCCTCTCTTCAAGCCGCCGAGCCGGTGGCAACGCGATCGCGGCCCTAGCGACGGCCCGATCGCGTCCCCGGCAACCGGCCTGCACCGCAGGGCAACGCGCTACTCCCTGCTCTGGCCCCCACCCTCGCGAAGTGCCGGCGGGTCCGTCGCAGCCTCCGGCGGCACCCGCTACCACACGACACTCGCGGAGAGGGGCCAGGGATTTCAAATTTACCTCGGGGCTACATACACAATTTAGTATCATCAGCAAAGATGGAGACTTTGCTCTCGATCCCAACCTCAAGGTCATTAATAAACAAGTTAAAAAGCAGGGGTCCCAGTACAGATCCTTGAGGTACTCCACTCACGACTTTAGCCCAACCTGAAAAAGTTCCATTTATGACAACCCTCTGTTGTCTGTCCTTTAACCAGTTTTTAATCCAGGTGCATATATTATTACTGAGTCCAATTTTCTTTATTTTGAACACCAACCTCTTGTGTGAAACCGTATCAAAAGCCTTTGCAAAATCTAAGTAGACCACATCAACTGCATTACCCTGGTCTAAATTCCTACTTACCTCCTCAAAGAAACAAATAAGGTTAGTTTGGCAAGATCTATCCTTCATAAATCCATGCTGACTATTACTAATAATTTTGTTTTCCATTAGGTATTCCTGAATATTATCCCGTATTAAACCTTCAAGTAGTTTCCCTACTATTGAAGTCAGGCTTACAGGTCTGTAATTTCCCGGTTGGGATCTGGCTCCCTTTTTAAATATAGGCACCACATCTGCTTTACGCCAATCTTGTGGTACTGAGCCTGTGGAAATGGAGTCCTTGAATATTAAATATAATGGTTTTGCTATTACTGAGCTTAACTCCTTGAGAACTCTTGGATGTATGCCATCGGGGCCAGGTGCCTTATTTACTTAAATTTTTTCAAGTCGCTTATGAACTTCTTCCTCAGTTAACCAATTGGTCATTAATATGGAGGTTGTGGCTTCCTCCTGTGGCACTACTATTGAACCTGATTCTTCCCTGGTAAACACAGAGGCAAAGAATTTGTTTAATACCTCTGCTTTTTCCTTATCTCCAATAATCTGCCTACCCATCTCACACTGAAAGGGTCCTACATTTTCTTTTCTCATTTTTTTGTTATTAAGGTACTTAAAGAACTTTTTAGGGTTGACCTTACTTTCTATTGCAATCCTTTTTTATTATCCATTTTTGCTAATTTGATTGCCCTTTTGCAATTTTTGTTACATTCCTTATAATTCTGATACGATGTCTCTGTCCCTTCTGACTTAAAGAATCTAAACGCCTTCCTCTTCTTGTCCATTTCCTCCCCTACCTGTTTATTTAGCCACATTGGTTTTGACTTAATTCTTTTATACTTATTACCCAAGGGTATACACTGATAAGTGTGTTTTTCTAACAATGTTTTAAAGACTGCCCATTTATCTTCTACATTTTTCCCTGCAAAAACATCATCCCATTGTATTACTACTAGATTAGACCTCAGTTTATTAAAATCTGCCTTTCTAAAGTTTAAAGTCTTTGTTGAACCCAAGTAATCTGTTTTTTGATAATTTATTTCAAATGAGACCATGTTATGATCACTGTTACCCAAATGTTCCAGGACTTGAATATTTGTTATTACTTCTACATTGTTTGATATGACCAAATCCAGAACTGCCCCTCTCCTGGTTGGTTCCTCAATAATTTGGGTCATATAATTATCTTTAAGCACCCCCAAAAACCTGTTTCCTTTTGTTGTAACGCTAATCTCATTGCTCCAGTCTATGTCTGGATAATTAAAATCCCCCATTATGCAAACATGACCCAGTTTTGATGCCTTCTCCATTTGCAAATGTATTTTAGCTTCCTCAATCTCACAGATATTTGGTGGTTTATAGCATATTCCCACAAACATTTTCTTTATACTTTTACCTCCACTGCTAATTTCTATCCACAAGGTCTCTACATTTTCATCATTCCCTTCATAGACATCATCCCTTATAATATGTTTTAGATCTGGTTTAACATATAGACATACTCCACCTGTTAATGTGTTTAATTTTGCTTTTTCATGTCTTCATTTTTTTTAATGCATATCATTTCTTGCCACTGTATGTATGTATGTATGTATGTCTAGAGAGATATATACATACAGGGTAAGAAATGATAGTGTTGTTAAAGCTTGATTTTCTGTATTGTAAATGATTGTGGCTATGCTGCTATGCATAGATGTGTGTTAAATGTATTTTATTATTAGAGAGATATAAGTGTTGGGCTTTATGCTGTACTGTAGGTTATGGAGAGCCTTGCTATAGTATATTGTAATTGTTGGTGTCCTTTTTTGTATGTTTTGAACTTGTTCTCTGTTACGATAGCTATAGTTAATTGTGTAATTGGTATGGATGGTATTTTAATTGTTTAGGGATGTAATTCATGTCTGTTAATTCATTGATGGTGACTTTATTTGATGACATAATATACTTCTTGTGATGTCAGGCTATTTGAGTTGGATTACTGTATTGTTAACATTGATTTGCAGCGTGTACATGTAGTTTACATGTTATGCTACATGTATACACTGTAAATGCAATGTTTTAAGTGGCATTTGAGGCTTCAGATTGAATGATTACATGAGATTTGTGTAGGAAATTGGTTTTTAATTCATTGAGGATGTTATGCATAAGTGGTGTTGCCATTGCAGGATGGCTTCACCCCTTAATTACCTTTGAGGTTAGTACCCGAAAAGGTGATTAAGGGGTTCATTGGTATGTTAATGTAATTGAGATGTATTGGCTATTTATTATTTTGGCAACGGACCCCAAGGATGATGCCTCCGACGGAGCGTTCTTATTGATGAGGTTAGTAGAATTTTCTTTACTTTATTACAGTATTTAATGTATTTAATAATGGCCAAATAATGTATTATCCCTATGTGGATAATAGTTATTTGGCACATTATTGTACTGTATGTGCTGGGGGAGGGGGTATTGGCCCCAAGGGTATTTGGTAGGACTCCCCTGTGGGTAGTGGGTGAGGGTGGTTGGGGGGGTTAGTGGGGGAGGGTATGTGGGTGATGGTGGGTTAACCCCTTAATGACTGTAGCGGTTAATAACCTCTATGGTGATTAAGGGGTTAGGGGACATTACATTGGATGTTTTAATTCTTGTGTCTGTTTTGCAGAAGCGGATGGGGCATGGGCATGATGAAGATGAGGATGGCCTTCATCGTGGCAGCCGCACATGGGTGAGTGCTATATGTATTTAATGTCTTTATTGTTGTGTATGTATTTTAAATGGACAACTGCACTATTATCCATTTGTGGATAATAGTAATGTTGCCCATTACTGTATTGTATGTTGTGTATTGCTGCTATGTTTATTGGGGGTATTTGTCCCCAATAAACATGCTATTATGCGTTAACCCCTTCATTACCTTAGCAGCTATCCGCTATGGTAATGAAGCAGCATTAATGTATTTTAATAATATTGTGCGGCAGCAAGGGGCCCCCTGAGCTGAACCACATTTATTTGTGGCTCAGAGACCCCCTGCTTCCCGAGTTACAGGCCCCGGTTTGGGGCATCGGTTACAGTGTGGACGCCATGTTTGTTGCGGACACGTAGCGTATTGGACGCTATAAACATGGCGGCTACACTGCCCATCCGAACACACATACCGGGGCCTGTAACTCGGGAAGCAGGGGGTCCCTGGTCCACAAAGTGATGCGGTTCAGCTCGGGGGACCCCCTGCTCACTGTACAGTATTATTAAATAAATATTCATGCTGCTTCGTTACTGTAGCAGATACCCTGTAAGGTAAGGAACGAGTCTTTATTGATATGTGTGTTTTACTCATAGTGTAGATGTGCAGAGGGTCTCCGGAGCTGAAGCGCTTTTGTTTTAGGTCCGGGGACCCCCTGTCCCCCGAGATACAGGCCCCTTTAGGGGGTGCCGGTATCCCTCTGCTTTGTTTACATGCCGCGGTCACGTGATCGGGACCTTTAAATGCAAAGGATTACCAGCACCTCATAAAGGGGTCTGTATCTCGGGGAGCAGGGGGTCCCCCGACCTGAAACCAATGCGGTTCAGCTCCGGAGACCCCCTGCACATGTACACTATGAATAAAAGTTGTTTTAAAAATAATTTTTATTGTGCTGATGTTTGCGCCGAGAGAGCAGCGGATCTCTCTCGGCTGCAAACACAACTCGGCAGGGGACGGCTTCTCTGCAGTTTCTCGCCAGGCAGCCGTCCCGCCACCGGTTACACGCCATTTCATCAAATGGTGGTGGCTAATTCATTCGCCAGGGATTCGCCCCTTACAGCATACAGACAGTTTAACTCGCCAAAAACATGGCTAATTGCTAAACTGACGAATGCATTTTTTCGCCGCTTACTGCATGATACCCTAGGTGTCAACCCATGGCTAGCTGACCACTAAGAGCAACAGAGAGGTTAATAAAAAACAAATCAGACTATACTATTAATGCCTTATAACAGTGTTTACCAACTCCAGTCCTCAGTTAATCCCAACAGGTCAGGTCTTAAGGATATCCCTGCTCCATCACAGTTGGCTGAGTCACAATGACTGAGCCGCTGATTGACCCACCTGTGCTGGAGCAGGGATATCCTTAAGACCTGACCTGTTGGGGTTCCTTGAGAACTGGAGTTGGGAAACACTGTTATAAGGCATTAATAGTGTAGTCTGATTTATAAACACCTGGTTTAGGTAAGGGGTTAACTCTTACCACTGTCTGCCAAGGGGTGCCTAACCACCCATCCTCTGGGCAACTACCTTTATCCACACTCACTACCTCTACCCTAAAAAATCTAATCCCTCTAAAAGAATTGTTAAAGGTTCTTTTAGCCAAATGTTCTGATTTAATCCTCCCATCTTGCTTTTGGTCATCATCAAGTTCTTTAATGTATATTAGAATCCAGTTGAGTACTACAGATGGGCAACTTTTTGGGCGGATTTGGATCCAGAGTGGATTGCGGAAATCGCAGATGGATTGTTAATATCCACCAGCAGATTGTTTCCAATGACGGTTTTGGATGAATCCACATATATTAGAATTTATAGTGCTTTCTGCACTAATTTGATCTGCTCTTCATTTACTGTATATACATACATAACATAATTTTTCAACTTTATGCTCAGACTGTTCGTAAACATATATGTTAATAATTTAACTATTGCTCTACACTTAAGTTTTTATTAGTCAATAACACAAATCTTATGGATTGGTATAACTGCATTTACAGCTCTTCTTATGCTGGTTAACCACATCACCAAAACCAGACATCTCCTCTAAGCCTGAAGCCAGACATACACATCTGATCTCACCCATGCCTCCCTGCTATCTCTTCCCTTGTAAATGGTGTTAACCTTCTGATTTAATACTGAATAACCTTTAAATTCGCCCCATAAATCAAGCATCCCAATAGCCTGCAGTCATGGCTATTGTCCCACACCCACAGTCACTCCTACCACCCAGTGTGACAAAGTACTGCCATCTACAGCAATTATCCCCTCACCTGCTCTCTCTGTAAATCTCCCATCATACCACTTAGATTGTAAGCTCTTCAGGGAAGGGATTTCCTTTCCTATTGTCTGATTCTGCTGCATTATAATTCCCTGTACTGGAATTCTTTGTGAAGCGCTGAGTACATTTTTGGCGCTAAATAAATAAATACATACAATACATACAATACAATTTAGGTTACAAGACCAAGCAACAAATTATTATACTAAAATGTACAGTATATCCCTACTTAAACCTGTACAGCCCAAAATTCCATAATGAGTAACATTGAATATTTATTAAAAAAAAGGGTTGGATCTCCAATTCCAAACTTGAGATCTTAAATAAAAATCTTAGTCTCGAAATAATATACTGTAAGTAATAGGAGTAGATACAAATTTATGAAAAATAATAATAACAATAAATAAAAATACAAATAAAAAATAATAATTTGTAAAAAAACTATTTCAGAAATGCCCCTATCTCAATATCGACATTGATTCTTTTCAGGATTAAAGTCTACAATTTGTGGATGCTATATCCCTATCACTGCCCTCCAGTGTTGTAGCATGTTTAATCCCTATCAAAGTAAAAACTTTGGGGTCTGATTGATGGCAGATAGCAAAATACTTAGATACATTATGTGTCATAACTTGTCTGTGTATATTTGCTAGATGTTCTAAAATATGAACCCTTACTGGTCTCCTAGTTTTATCCACACAGATATTCCAGCATATAGATCACATTATCCTTCTTGCAGTTCATGTGTTTTCCATTGTCAAAGGTTTTACCCGATATGTTTGATTTAAATGTAGGTTTTATTTGGGAAAATAATTTGCTGGTATTACAGGTTTTTCAGGCATAGTGCCCTTTAGGAAATACTGGCCTTCGGGATTAAAATTATTTCTAAGGGAACTAGGTGCAAATTTGTTACTAAAGTGGGGAGCTTTCCTATAAAAAATATGCTTGGTCTTTTTGGGATGGCATCCTTGAGGACCAGATCATTTTTAAGGGTATGCCAGTGTTTTTTAATTATACTGTTAATCCTGTTTAGAGGTGGGCAAAACTGCCAAAATGTGGTTCCCAAAACTCCGCACGTGGACTTCATGCTTGACGATCCGGGCGGATGCAGATAGTACCAAGAATATTCGTCCACAAATAATAATAGTGCTTGCTTGTCAAACTGCAGTTATTATCACAAGAGCACCAGAGGTGGCACCCATTTTCTTCTAACCCAGTAGAGTGAGGTTGCCCATGTTCTGTTCAAATTTTATTTAATGTCACCTGGCCTAAGTAACTAATAGCCCTCAGTACATATTATTACTTTGTGCTTGAAGTACTTCCAAGGTTACACATTAAATCAACAAAATAGATATCTCTTGGAGGTATGCTGTTAGTAGATAGTGTGCACTGCAACACATCAGGTGGTTTAGTTCACACAGCTAGATCTGTTGTTATGACTAACAGAGATTGTGTTGGTTCAACTTCTGATCCTGTTGAGTCTGTGGGAAGCAAGCGGAATAGATTCCTGCAATTTGTACAGTTTTATTTATTGTAAAAAAAAAAGGATTTCAAGTCAGTATGTGTCTGGCAGAAGTAACAGTGAATATTTTTGTCCCTGTTCTTTTTTAACATACTATAGCCATTTTTGTCTATATCCATCATGTAGCACCAACATGAGTGTATATACCTATAGAAGCTCTCTCCCTCTGGCTTTCTTTAAAAGTAGAGCACTTCAACTTCCTGGTTGACAGTTTAATGTTCCTCCAGGAGCATAACTTAGATATCTGTGAGGTATGCTAATAGCTAGATTAGCTACACATGTGAGCAGCTCAAAAGTAGAATGTGACAATAATACTCTCTATCAGCTGGTTTAGCTCACACTTAGCTCACAGTACTAGTTCTGTGGCCTAGAAAATCAGTGGCTGTGGAGTCTAGTCCTGTTGAGTCTGACATGATTCTAGTCATTAGGTCGGTGCCTTAGGCTTATTATCAACTCCAATTAGTTAATATGGAAATACTTTCAGAAGTATAGGATGAGACTCATTTAAATATACTTTGCATAGCCATTAGCATATCACTCTGGTGTGCTCCTTTTTCAGCAAAGACATGTCTCCCTAATTGTTTGGATTAACATTTGAGAGGATTTATATATATATATATATATATATATATATATATATATATATATAGCGCTCTAGCTGAGTGCTGGCAATTACTGCATGCAGGAGAGAGGGACATGAAGGCACTGAATGCCTCTACAACTTGCTGCTTACTCGTGGTAGGAGTTTATTGTGGCTACAGGCTGTGTACCTCCCTCTGCCTACCTGGGACTCCCCCTACCAGCGCTGATGACCTCAATAGAGATTTCTCTCCCACAAATGGTTCTGTTTAAAATACTGTAAGTGCAAATCTTATGGGTTGCTGATATTTTAAATAAACGCCTCTTTATTTTTAAGCAGTTACGTGCTAAGGAGTTGGCGCTTTTTTTTCGTATATATATATATATATATATATATATATATATACACACACACACAACTGGTAACTGCTAAGAAAATCAGAAAGGTCTCTCTCTCTCTCAAAAAAAATCTGCAAAGGAACTGTTGGAGTCGAGGTGAATCGAAATTCATAAAATAAATTCAAACATCTCTAATCCTGTTGGCCTCTCTGTTATATTATGAGATACATGAACCATAACATCTTCCAATTACTTCCAATATTGTGGCCTATTCTATAAGACTCGAAAATCCACGTATCGAGGGCTTTTTGGCCAAAATGCCTACTGCTATTCAGTAAGCCTCGACAAGTGGTCGATAAAGGCATAAATCGCCGATTTTTGCTGCCGTCCAAAAGACATCACAGGAAGAGCAGAAATAAGCCATTTGTTGGCAGATTTTGAATCTTGTGCAATTCTAGTAGCCCCGATTAGTTCATTGAGGCTAATCGCGGCTCTACTGTAGAATGGAGAGTTTCTCCCAAAATTCTCAGGACAGGCGTGAGGCTGGAGAGAAGCTGCTGAGAGGCGACGAGAAAGGGACTTAGAAATAAAATGCTTTTTTCCTGCATCGGATTGATGCCGGGAGTCTCTGGAGCTGATACCCATTAATATCAGCACCAGAGACCCCGGCATGAATCCCATGCAATAAAAATGCATTTACAGGCAACTTCATTATCTTAGCGGCTAATTGCTAAAGCAATTAAGAGGTTAACTACCAGTGCCATGTTTATTGTGGGTAATGGTGATGGGTGAAGGTGGTATTTGGCCTTTGGTGTGTGTTTACACCTTGTTGGGGGGTTGAGGTTGAAGTTAACCCTTTCATTACCATAGCAGTTAATACCTCTAAGGTAATGAAGGGGTTAACTATTCCAGCTACCACCCGTTAGGCCTAAACATCCATCCTTGGGGCTTCTACTCCCGTCACCCAATTCCACTACCCACAATAAACAAAAATACATACAACAGCCCAACTACCCACCTCCTCTATCTCCAACAACCCTATCAATCTATTGTTTTGAATTCAAAGCATACGACTGAGAAAGTCCACCTCGCAATTACTTGATTTCGATGTAATTTGTAAATGTAAATCGTTGCAATTTAAATGGACAGAAACGTATTCAAGCTTTCCCTCCTTGGAGGACTTCAAACATGGATGTGGATGCCTCCTGACTTCGCTGCCTCTAACATCATGGCCGAGATTTTAGGTTATTTTCCCTTTGCCTCTACCAAGATGGTTGTCAACAGGAAGTGACCTCCTTGCCCATACTGAAACAAGCTTAGCCACCTGACTTCCTGGCAATTCCTGCCCTTACTTCCTCAGGTGATGGAAATTCCTCACACCTGTCATCTCTCTTTATAGACTGTAATTCCCACTCACTCCTTGCCTGTGCAAGGTTCTCTATACCATGTTCCTGTCTTAATCCTGTCGGTATTCCTGTTTACTGTTTTACCAGCCTTTGGACTCCTCTACCTCTCTCCTTCTCTGACCATGGAAAAGTGAACACTACAATTCTGCCTTTCTCCTGGGGTGGTGAGAGTGTGTGTGAGAGTGTGACATGGGGTGGGGGGGGGAGTGAGAGTGTTACATGGAATGGGGGGGTAAGAGTGTGAGAGTGTGACATGGGAGGGGTGAGAGTTTGAAAGTGTGACATAGGGAGGGGGGGTGAGTGAGAGTGTGACATGGGGAAGGGGGTGAGAGTGTGACATGGGGAGGGGGCTGAGAGTGTGAGAGTGACATGGGGGGGTGAGAGTGTGGAGGGTGAGAGTCTGACATGAGGAGGAGTGTGAGATGGGGAGAGGGGGTGAGAATGTGAGTGTGACAGTGTGACATGAGGAGGGGGGTGAAAGAGAAACATGGGGATGAGAGAGACACTGGAGGGAAGGAAAGAGACTGGCGGGAGGGAGAGTCTGGCGGGAGGGAGAGAGAGACACTGGCGGGAGGGAGAGTCACTGGTGGGAGGGAGAGAGAGACACTGGTGAGAGGGAGAGAGACACAATGGCTGGAGGGAGAGAGACACAATGGCTGGAGAGTGCGAGAGAGACTCTGGGGGGAGGGAGAAGCAATGGCTGGAGGGAGAGTGTGAGAGAGACACTGGGGGGAGGGAGAGACAATGGCTGGAGGGAGAGTGCAAGAGAGACTCTGGTGGGAGGGAGAGACAATGGCTGGAGGGAGAGACACTGGGGGGAGAGAGAGAGTTAGAGACACCGGGGGGAGAAAGAGACACACAATGCCTGGTGGGAGAGTGTGAGAGACACTGGGGGGAGGGTGAGAGTGACAGACACTGGAGGAGGGACAGAGAGAAACACTGGGGGGAGTGAGAGAGACAGTAGGGGGAGGGAGAAAGAGAGAGAGACACACACTTGGGGGAGTGAAAGAGAGAGTGGGGGGAAGGGAGGGATAGAGAGACACTGGAGGGGGAGTGAGAAATACTGGGAGAGGGAGAGACTGGGAGAGGAGTGTGAGATTGTGGAAGAGGGGAGAGAGGTCCTGAGAGGTTCTAATGTGGCGGGAAGAGAGTGATTAATAATACAGCATAAATGGGGACGCTATTAGACAAATATCATAATATTAATTTTTAAGTGATGTAATTGGTGTTATAAATACTGTTTTTGTAGACGCGTGGCGGGGGCGTCACAAAGCTGGTTTGCCCTCATTGGCTGAACCAGCTCACATGCACTGACGTCATGTGATTTTGATTACATCAGGCAGGTGGGGCACAAGAAATTTCATGGATGAAAAGGGGGGCTCGGCATAAAAAGTTTGGTCACCCCAGCTCTATCCTGTCAAAAGAAGCTGAGAAACACCAATGTCCAGAGAAGGTATGAGGAATTTTACCTGGATACATTTATTTTCTGTCCTCCTTCCTCCTGCCATCTGATGTTGCTCATCCACTGCTCCTGTCAGGGGCACTTTGTGTCAACCTTGGCTTTCATGGACTTGGGGCAACAGGTTTGTTCGTGGACCATACCTTCACCGTTCCTGTCAGCATTGCGGTCAAAAGGAAGTATTTTCCTCTGTCTATCGTGACCCTTAATGGCAAACCACTCGGGGTAGGTATTATCTCTCAAGAGTCCCCTCATCTCACAGCTACCATTGGGGTGCTTTACCACAAGTCTCTACATCTGGATGTCATTCAGTCCCCAGTCATTGATATCATGCTGGGATTCCCATGGCTGTGAGCTCACAACTCACAGATAGACACGGTATCGGGTCAGTTGATGAGATGGGCCCCATTTTGTTGGTTCAAGTGTCAGGCGGGACTGAAAATCTGTTATCTGCGAGAGTACCACACGTGCAGCAATGTTAGAAGCAGCAACTTTGAGGATGAACAGACAAAGAGGGTTTGGGTGACCAAGAATCAGAGCCTTGGACAAGAGTCTCTTTAATTTTAGAAAGGCAGCTTGTGCCTCTGGAGACCAAGACATATCTTCACCCTTTTTACTGGAGGCATAGTCAATATGGGTGCTACTATTTTCGAGCTGTCTTGGATAAAACGTTGATAAAAGTTTGTGAATGCAAGGAACCTTTGAATGGGATGAAGTCCCTTGGATAGCAGACAATCCTGGATTGGAGAGACATTGGTAGCACCATCAGTAAGCCCTGAATGGATATGATGTATCCAAGGAAATTCATATTTTTCAAGCTTAGAAAAAAGTTGATTCGCGTGAACGCTTTGAAGCACTTCGTCCACATGCTGATGTTGTTGTCCAGGGTCTTAGAAAAAAACAACAATGTCAATGAGATAGACGATGATACAGGAATCCAGTATGTCTCTGAAGACCTCATTGATGAAAAGTTGGAAAACTGTAGGGACATTACATAGTCTGAAGGACATAATGAGATACTCATAGTGCCATCTCTGGTGTTGAAAGCAATCTTCCACTCATCCCCTTGCCTGATCCAAACCAGATTATAAGGTTGAGTTTGGAGAATATGGCTTCACCGTGAAGTTTATCAAGCAATTCACGAATCAGAGGGAGCAGGTAGAGATTCTTCATTGTGATGCTGTTGAGACTCCTGTAGTCTATAAAAGGTCTTAAGGACCCATTTTTTTCTGGACAAAGAAAAAACCTGCCCTGGTAGGGGAACTGAACTTTCGCATAAGTCCGCAGGCCAGAATCTCTTCAATATAAGCCTTCAGTCACTGGCTCAAATAGTGGGTTAGTCTGTCCATGAGGAGGAACCATCCGTGGGAGCAGATCGATCGTACAGTCAAAAAAATGATGAGGGGGTAGCTTATCGCCTGTATTTTACAGAAGACATCTTTAAAAGCCTGGTAGTCATAATGAAGACTCGGTAATGAGCGTGAGATGACCAGAGATGAGGTACTGCTGCGGCAGCTTTTATTCTTACTAATCACCGGCTTGTACCTGGCATGTTCCTGGAATGCTACACTGTTCACCCGGAGCATGCCGGGCTCCTTTTGCCTTCACAGGCAGGCGCATGCCCGGCTGACGCGCGGTTGATGTGTTAATTGATAATGGTTCAGGATTTACTAGGCTGCAATGCTTCGCGTGTCCGCCAGATGGCATAAATTCATGAATTGTAATGCAGTATATATATGTATATATATATATGTATATATATATATATATATATATATATATACTGTATAACAACAACCCCTATAACCCCTAACATACAGTACTGTACACATACAGTACTGTATATGCACATCAATGATACTGTAGGCCGGCGGGGGCGAGATGTGTTTGCAGCAGAGAGAGAACCGCTGCTCTCTCTGCGCAAACATCGGCACATTAAAAATTATTTAAAATTCATTTTTATTCATAGTGTACATGTGCAGGGGGTCTCCGGAGCTGAACCGCGTTGGTTTCAGGTCTGGGGACCCCCTGCTCCCCGAGATACAGCCCCCTTTATGAGGTGCCGGTATCCCTCTGCATTTAAAGGTGCCGATCAAGTGACCGCGACATGTAAACAAAGCAGAGGGATACCGGCACCCCCTAAAGGGGCCTGTATCTCGGGAAGCAGGGGGTCCCTGGACTTAAAACAAAAACGTTTCTGCTCCGGAGACCCTCTGCACATGTACAGTATAAATAAAACACATATATAAATAAACACTCGTTCCTTACCTTAGCGGCTATGTGCTATGGTAACGAAGCAGCATTTCTGTATTTTAATAATATTGTACAGTGAGCAGGGGGTTCCCTGAGCCAGAAATTAATGCTCAGGTGACCCTCTGCTCTTGCACAATATTATTAAAATACAGAAATGCTGCTTCATTACCATAGCTGATAGCCGCTAAGGCAATGAAGGGGTTAACCCACCGTGCCCGCTTTATTGTGGGTAGCAGGGGTGGGTGAAGGGGGTATTTGGCCCTTGGTGTGAGTTTAGGACATGCGGGGGGGTTGCGGGTGCACTTAACCCCTTCACAGCCGTAGCAGTTAATACCGCTACGGTCATGAAGGGGTTAACCCCTCCCGCTACCCCCCGCAAGCCCTAAACAACCATCGTTGGGGCTAATACCCCCTTCACCCACTCCCGCTACCCACAATAAAAAAAACTCACGCACAGCAGCCGCCCAAAAAATAAATAAATAAATCTAAATAAATAAATAAATGAATATAAATAAATAAATTAAAAATACATTTTTATTCATAGTGTAGATGTGCAGGGGTCTCCGGAGCTGAACCACGTTGGTTTCAGGTCCTGGGACCCCCTGCTCCCCGAGATACAGCCCCCTTTATGAGGTGCCGGTATCCCTCAGCATTTAAGGTCCCGATCACATGACCGTGGCCTATAAACCAAGCAGAGGGATACCGCCCCCACCTAAAAGGGCCTGTATCTCGGGGAGCAGGGGGTCCCCAGACCTAAAACCAAAGCGGTTCTGCTCCGGAGACCCCCTGCACATCTACACTATGAATAAAATGTATTTTAAATGTATTTATTTATATTCATTTATTTATTTATTTATTTAGATTTATTTATTTATTTTTTGGGCGGCTGCTGTGCGTGAGTTTTTTTTATTGTGGGTAGTGGGGGTGGGTGAAGGGGGTATTAGCCCCAACAGTGGTTGTTTAGGGCTTGCGGGGGGGTAGCGGGTGCACTTAACCCCTTCACGACCGTAGCGGTATTAACTGTATTGAATGTATAGGCCAGGTTTATTTTTTTTACATTCAGGGTTTGTTCCATGGTTCTGTGTGAGACCTCTGGAGACCACCTGTGGTTTCCTCGGGTATCTCACGAGTACCAGGCTGGTGGTTCCACGGGTGACACATGCGGGGATGAAGCTGTGTGGTCCCACTTCTGTGGGGGCACCGCCGACCTGTAGTCTGCGGGGATGAAGCTGTGTGGTCCCACTTCTGTAGGGGCACTGCCAACCTGTAGTCTGCGGGGATGAAGCTGTGTTGTCCCACTTCTGTGGGGGCACCGCCGACCCGTAGGTTCGGGGATGATGAGGTGTGGTCCCACTTCTCTGGGGGCATCGCAGACCCGTAGTGAGCACCCGTGAGTTCCCCAGACCCCCGTGGGAACCACCCGAGGCCCCGCAGACACCTGTGGGTCTGACCCAGGGCTCCCAGACATCCTTGGGCCTACCGTGGGGACCCAATTGTGGCCCACGGTGACCCAAGGAGACCACCTGGGGGCCATGGTGCTTGAGGGATCCACCAGCAGGCCTCCAGAACCTGTTTGAAAAGGCTGCTGGTACCCTGTAGGTCTGTCCAGGTGCCCCGCCAGCCCACCGGGGACTCGCGTGGGGCTGCGTTATGAACCCTGTTTGTAAAAGAATAAATCATGTATTTATGGGGGGGCACAGGGGGTGGGTAATGTATTTAATAAATAGAATGATGTTTATTGTGGGTCACTGTATTGTTTTTATTGTTGGTACTGGGGGTGAGGGGGGTTTCCCCAACGGTATGTGGGTTGGCCTCCCTTGTGGGTAGTGGGCGAGGGTGGTTAGGCCTCACGGGGGGGGGGTTAGTGTGGGAGGGTATGTAGGCATCCCGAGTGGTGGGTGAGGGTGGGTTAACCCCTTAATGACTGTAGCGGTTAATAACCGCTGTGGTGATTAAGGGGTTAGGGGACATTACTTTGGATGTTTTAATTTTTGTGTCTGTTTTGCAGAAGCTGAGGGGCCATGGCCAGGATGGGGGGGGGGTAACGGTATGTGGGTAGGGGGTGAGGGTGGATAGACCTCACAGTATGCACATCGGGTCCCCCCCTCCCCACATTTACATACACTGCACTCACAGCAATACAGGCAGAGAGATTTAACAGAAACATTAGGGGGGAGGGGGCTTTACACAGATTACACTCAAGGCAGGGAGATACAGGGGATGTACTGTACTGTATGTTTTTTATTGCAATGCTTCAATGTGTGTATAATGTATAATGTTTTTTACAATTAGTTAGATGTAATCCTTGGTATTGTAAGGGTTAGCTTTGGTTTTAAATTGTGTTTTCTGGTTGGTACTTACAGTATATATTGATTTTTGATTACTTGATTGGTTAAAATAGTTGACTTGTTTGTAGTTATCTGTATTTTGCTTGCAATGATATTGTTCACATTCATTTGCAAAATGTATATGGTGCATAGATTTTATGCATCATAAATACAATGTAAATGCAATGTATTGATTGGAATGTGAGGTTTTTCTTTGTCATTTGATGATTTAGATTGTAAGATCAGTTAGGATTATTAAAGGAAATTCATTGTAATGTAGTGTGTCTGTATGGAGAAGTGTTATTTGTAGGACAGTATGGTTCATCATGTGTGTGTATATACTGTATATATATATATATATATATATATATATATATATTGTTGATATATATATATATATATATATATATATATATATATACTGTATATATTTGTTTATCTTCATGTATTTATTTATTTATTTAGATTTATTTATTGTGCTGCTGCTGTGTGTGAATTATTTTTTGTAGTGGGTAGTGGGTGTGGGTGTGGTTATTTACACGGGATCCCCCTCCCCACCTTTACATACAGTACACGGCACTCAGAAACACAGACAGGGAGATTGAACCGACACAATAGGGGGAGGGGGGCTTACACAGATTAGTCAAAGCAGGGAATCTTAGCAGACACAATAGGGGGAGGATTTTTTTACATAGATTACAGTCAAGGCAGGGAAGTTTAACACACACAATAGGGGGAGTTTTTTTTACATAGATTAGTCAAGGCAGGGAAGTTTAACACACACAATAGGGAGAGGGGGTATTACACAGGTTACAGTCAAGGCAGGGAGGTTTAACACACACATTAAAAATATGTATTTAATGTATTTATTGTTTATTCTGCCTTAACACTTCATTGCCTTAGCGGCTATCAGCTATGGTAATGAAGCAGCATTTCTGTATTTTTAATAATATTGTGCAGGAGCAGGGGGTCCCCTGAGCATTAATTTCTGGCTCAGGGAACCCCCTGCTAACTGTACAATATTATTAAAAATACAGAAATGCTGCTTCGTTACCATAGCACATAGCCGCTAAGGTAAGGAACGAGTGTTTATTTATATATATGTTTTATTTATACTGTACATGTGCAGAGGGTCTCCGGAGCAGAAACGTTTTTGTTTTAAGTCCGGGGACTCCCTGCTTCCCGAGATACAGGCCCCTTTAGGGGGTGCCGGTATCCCTCTGCTTTGTTTACATTTCGCGGTCACGTGATTGGGACCTTTAAATGCAGAGGGATACTGGCACCTCATAAAGGGGGCTGTATCTCGGGGAGCAGGGTGTCCCCGGACCTGAAACCAACGCGGTTTAGCTCCGGAGACCCCCTGCACATCTACACTATGAATAAAAATGTATTTTATATAATTTTTAATGTGCCGATGTTTGCGCAGAGAGAGCAGCGGTTCTCTCTCTGCTGCAAACACATCTTGCCAGGGGACGGCCTATAGTATCATTGATGTGCATATACAGTACTGTATGTGTATGTTAGGGGTTATAGGGGTTGTTGTTATACAGTATACTGCATTACAATTCATGAATTTCTCGGCTTCAAAGACAACAGCTCGCAAACGCCCCCATGCGTTTTTACACGGCATTTCAGTATTGCAGCCAGCGGGAATAAAATGCTTAAATCACGGGCGCGATATAACGCTATATACCCCGGGAGAAAACGACACAAAACCGCAGATAACCGGGATACTCCGAAATTCGCGGAGCTAGCCAAGTAAGAATAAAGTTGGTCGGTAGTGTAGTACCAATAATACCTTTCTGGCCAAGTAGGATATTGTTTCCCCATCTGATGTGTATGGCACCTTGGCCTCTCCCACAGTCTCAGAAACTTCTAAGACAAGGACCAGCACAATTCCCACAGCCAAATAAATTTTCCCTAGCAGCATGGAGGTTGAGGAGTAAGCGTTAAAGTAAAAGGGCTGTTCTGACTGAGCAATATAAATTCTAAGCCAGAAAATAGTCAGCCTCATGTATTTATTGTGTGTAGCTCTGTTTTAAGGAATGAGATAGGAATATGAGTATAGACTGTTTCAATGGTTCCTCTGTCACCCTGGTTGCATTTCTACAGGCGGGGTTTAAGAAAAACCTTCTGCTTTATGAAGAAAGATATAGCATAAATAGTGCTGAGATTTCTACAGGCAGTGAGGCACCTGAGACATCAAATGACATGGGTAGTACCATTGTGGGATATTTCACTAGTGTTGGAGCCTGTAAATTTACAGCATAGAACGTTAAGACTATTAATGTAGCAGACAGTATTGTTTGATATCATGTTTCCTTCCAAGGGTTGTATCCTCATTTCATCTCAATAGGAGATCAATCTATCATTCTGCCCAAATCCTGGGAATCCTAATGAGGTGAAACTACATTACTTAAATGTAGTAAGGTGTTTGAAGGTAAAAAATACTCCAATTCAAAAATACAGAAAATCATCAGATTATTTATAATCAGGAGGTCCTGTATGAGGGCAACAAACCTCAAGGGCAACTACAGTATTTTTTGATGGATTACTTAATGTATCAAATTTGCCTATAACCTTAAAGACAAACAGGTCCCATAGGGAATAAATGACATTCACCCTGGTCAGTTTGTACCTCATTGGCATTCAAAGTCCAAACATCTCCAAGGCAAATTTGTAAAGCTTCAGTCTGGTCTTTGTTTACTGTACATCTTTGTGAAATACTACAAGCTGGACGTACAAGCGCAGTTGAAGCAAGCTTTGTCAGGAGAATTCTGCAAGCAATTTTATAGTGATTGAACCATTAACTAAAACAATTGCGTATTCTTGTCCTCTGGTTTTCCCTCCCATTGGGTGAGCTTTGGTATATCCCAATTAGTACCCACTGCCATGTGGGGAAAAGGAAAATAGAAAATGTATTAATCTTACCCTAATTTTCTTCTCCTGTACTCCACTAATGGCAGTGGGTACATCAGACCCTCCCTGTAAATAACGTATACCAGTTGTTTTATAGCTATGAGAGAATCTGAAGACTGCATCTGCAGGGAAAAGGAGGGGCTTAAATACCAGGTTCTTGCAGGCTTGTTTCCTCTCCTACCTATACCGAGGAAGAAGATAATATCAATTAGTACCCACTGCCATTAGTGAAGTACAGAAAAGGAAATTAGTGTAAGCTGAATATATTTTCAATTTTTTTTCACTAATCAACACACATGCTAACACGCACACTAATGACCTCCATGTAGCGAACAAAGGTTATTATACTCTGCTTATATTGCTCAACCTCTCTGCAGCATTTGATACTGTGGACCACCCTCTACTCACATTCTCCATACTCCGTAACAGAACTCTATCTTGAATTTCCTCTTAGCTCTCCCATTGTACTTTCAGTGTCTCATTTGCTAACACCAACTCATCTTCTGTCAAACTCTCTGTAGGGGTTTCCCAGGGGTCTGTCCTGGGACCTCTTCATCTTTTCTCTTTACATACTCTCTCTAGGTGACCTTTTTCCATCACTTGGGTTCAAAAATTACCTCTATGATGATAACACACAAATTTACTTTTCAACCCCTGACCATACCCCTACTGTACAGACCAAAGTCTCTGAATATCTCTCCGCTTTATCAACCTTGATGGCCTTCCGTAAACTCAAATTTAACATATGAAAGACTTAGCTTCACATACTTCCTCCCAAGCCAAACATGACTGCCCCCTACTATTACTGTTGACAGAATTATCATACACCCTGTATCACAAGCACACTGCTTAGGAGTCACATTTGACTTCTCCCTCACACCCTCCTCTCACATCCACAATGTAGCTACAGTAAAACCTGTATTTTATTCCTGTGTAACATTGCAAAGATACATCCTTTCCATGGGGGCTCTTCTGCTAAAACTCTAACGCAGGCACTAATTCTCACTCATCTCGACTATTGTAACCTTCTGCTGCAAGCCTTTTTGCCTCTCACCTGTCTCCTCTTCAGTTTCTCCAGCTTTAAACCTTTTTCACTGACTGACCCACACCTCTGGAATTTCATTCCCCTCAATATCCTACTAGCACCCTCTCTATCCACCTATAAGACCCATATTAAAACACACCTGCTTACCGAAGCATATGAGTTGCTCAGTGGCTGATACTTTACACCTCATACATCGACGTGGCCCCTTACAGATGCACTTACCAGAAAACATCCTACTGTCTCTGTATGTTCTTCCTACTTACCATTGTATGCTCTTCGGAGTTATGTGTATTATTTGTTATTTATATGATTATGTCACTTATGTCATTAATATATATATATATATATATATATATATATATATATATATATATGTATGTGTGTGTGTGTGTGTGTGTGTGTGTGTAATGCACTTTACCCACCCTCTGAGAGATCTGTGGCTACGGTGTGTGTATATGGTGCAATACCTGTGGTGTACATAAGATCTGAGTCTCCGCTACTGGGAACCTGGGGTATACCTGAGTCGATGTCGAGGCCTAGCTGAGGCATAATAAGGTGGTATCTGGCCTAGTGCAGATACCACTGACATCTGCACATATAAAACTTAGTCCTTCCTTGTCCCAGCTCCAACTGCCACTCCGCTAACTGTCAGCTCAAACTTCAAGCACACCCAATGTTCTAATCTCAACTCAGGAGATTCGTACAGCCCCATTGGCTGTACTGTGTCATGTGTTATATATATATATATATATATATATATATATATATATATATATCCCGGTTCTCCCTTTAGCTCTCCTCACCTCTGCTGCAGGCGAGTAGTTGGTAAGGGCGCCGCCATTTTGTTTGTGCGCTCGCATGCGCAAAAAAGGTTTGCGAATGCAAAGGTTTCAGCAGCCCAAGGGGCAGCACAACACATGACACAGTACAGCATATATACATATATACAGCTGAATCCCGTTATAACGCGGTCCTTGGGGTCCACAGACCCTAGACCGCGACAAAACTGTGATCGCGTTAAAATTTTACCGGCAGTAATTTTTTTTTTAAACATCCATTTTGCCGCGTGCGAGGACCTTAGCGGCATCTCTCTCCTCACTTCATAGAAGCCCACGTGCTCTCCTCTCTGCAGCCGTCGTGTGCATCATCGTTTTTTTTAAACATTCAATTAAATGCTTTATTAACAAACGGACTCATATACAAAATGTACTAATGTTCAATTTGTATAAGACATTCAGGGATTGACCTCAGGACCCTACTTAATAATAAGTATTAATAAATAATCAATTAATAATAATGACTAATTATTATATATTGATACGTAATACTTAATTATTTATTAATAATAATTATTATTTATTATTCATTTATAAATTATACAATATAATAATAACCATTTATAAATCATTATTTTAATTTTTAATTATATCATATCATACAGGAATAGAACCCAGGACCTTTCATGTGCTAGTTAAGAAAACTTTACCACTACACCACAGGGACTGTGTAACGTCACAGACATCTAGAAATAAACTTAAGAGTTTAGAGAGTACACGCTCCTTAACAGAGGATAAATATATTTATAGGGTATGTCTTGTCACACCCAGCCTATGGTGTAGAGGTAAGAGGTAAGGTATCAGTATCAGTATCAGTATCAGTATCAGTATCAGTGGAAGGTCCTGAGTTCAATTTCTGCATGTATCTTATTCAAAAGGCACTAATGTTCAATTTGTGTATGTGTCTGTTTGTCAATAAAGCATTTAATTGAATGTTTAAAAAAAGGTGGTGCACACAACGGCTGCAGAGAGGAGAGCATGTGGGCTTCTCTGAAGTGAGGAGAGAGATGCCGGTAAGGTCCTTGCGTTGCAAAACAGAGGTTTTAAATTCGCGAGCCATACTCTGACTGCTTTATAAGTGGATTCACATTCTAGTGGATCACGCTATAACGGGGTTGAGCTGTATATATATATTAATTCTTGGGATATATATAAATGCATAAATCAATGAATTAAATGGCTAGTGTTTGTGTAATGTAATTTTTATTTTATTGTGATGTGTATTTTATTTGATTGTAATAAATTCTCAATGCTTTTGAATCGGCAAAAGAGCTATTATCCAGATTGTGCTACTAGGGCTATTGCCCATTACTGTATGTGGTGGTGTGGCGAGGGTGGGGGGTGTGTTTTTTTGGGGGTAGAGAGGGTGGGTGAAAGGGGTAGTTTTCCTTGGGTGGGTTATTAAGCCTCCCGCTAACTACCCACTAAGGTAATTAAGGGGTTGCTGTTAATTAGATTGTATTTTAAAGTTGGACATCAGCCCTTTGCTGGTTGTTGGTTCCTTTGATGTTGAGGAGGAGTAGGAGGGGAACCCAAAAATTCAAAAGACAGAAAAAGCCAACAAAACCCTTGAGCCATTGCACCTGAAACTGGTTGCCTTGCCATGAACAGAAACGAATAAAGAGTAAAAGCTACTGTATGATATCCCCTGCACCGATCCCCTAGTACAGTGACAACCATAAAGATCAACTACCTGTATAAGGAACTGTATGGTGATCATCCTATTTGGAAGGCAGTCCATACAGTAATATAGGAGCGTGCATTAGTCAGACACCAATAAATAGTTTGTAACAGATCAGGGAGCGACATTAGAGGAGAGATAGGTCAAAGAGAGGAGGAGGGGTGTTATTTTATATTGCAGACACCTTACAATTTACACTGTTACATTGCCCACCAAGTCCACCCTCTTTTGAAACTCTAGTTGGCAAAATCTGCCTCCCCTTTTCTAAGCCCATCTTGCTTGCTGGCATCTACCGCCCCCCTAAAGCCCCTCTACAATCCTTGACTGATATCACCCAATTTCTTGCCTCCATTTCCTCTCTGAATGAGAAGAGTGAGCTGCTAGTTCTAGGGGATTTCAACTTCAATTGGCTTGACCCTAAAAACCACAAAATCCAGATACAACTCAAGTCACTTAACCTATCGCAACTCATTTCCCAGCCCACACGGATAAACCTGAAGTCGCATAACCATTCCTTGCTAGACTGGATTCTCTCCTCAAACCCCAGCAGAATCCAATCCTCTGGCATCCTTCCTGATATTTTCAGTGACCATGCAATAGTGTACAGGTACTGTGTAAGGAAAATTAAACCGCCCCATTCAAGCCCTAAAGTTCTCCACACTAGAACATTTAAAAACTTTAACCCACAACAGTTTCTGGATGACCTTACCAACTGCCCATGGCACAGAATCGATTTAATTCCCGACCCTGATTCTGCGCTCGACTATTTCCAATCCGAGTTCTTAAAACTCTGCGATACCCATGCTCCACTACGCAGAATAAGGGTACGGGGGGCCCACCTTCCATGGGTTACACCTGACCTTATAGCACTCTACCAGTTCAGGGATGCCTTGTGGAAAAGCTACAAAGTAACTGGCACTACCAAGGATCTCAATCACTACAGATGCATGCGGAATATGTGCACAAGGCAAACAAGGCATGCAAAGCACAATATTACTCTGACAATCTCCACCAAAATACATCAAACCCAGCTAATTTCTGGAAGGTTATCAACAATATATTCCAGCCTCCTAACCATCAACAACCAAGTAATATCACTAAGGGGGATATTACTCTGACAAACCCCACTGACATTGCAAATGCATTCAATGATTACTTTGTGGGGTGTGCCACTAACTTATTAGCGAAACGCAGCACAAACCCCAAACATGAATCTCATCCTGGGAGTATCCCTACAGTCCCACCCCCTCCCAACACTGCCCACAATTTTCAATTTAGCCCAGTATCTGAAGAGGAGATTACACAAGCGCTCCTCAAACTAAAACTAAGCAGCCAATGTGGACCCGACTTACTACAATCTAGGTTCCTACGACTTGGTGCCCCAGCCATTGCCAAACCAATTGCGTCCATAGTCAACTCTATCCTGTCTGCAGGCCATATCCCTAAGACCTGGAAAACTGCCAGAGTTGTCCCAATCTTCAAAAGTGGGTACAAAAACACTGTCTCAAACTACAGGCCAATCTCACTTCTCCCAATTCTATCCAAAGTTATGTAAAAATGTGTCCACTCCCAATTAAGCAATTTCTACACCAAGACAAATTTCCCTAGCCAATTCCAGTCTGGGTTTCATCCAAAACACTCCACTGTAACTACCCTGCTAAAAGTTTGCAATGAAATCCAGTGTGGAATGGAACGGGGACAACTCACTGGTGCAGTATTCCTAGATTTTGCAAAGGCTTTTGACACAGTTGATCATGTTATCCTGCTTAACAAACTCCAGAGCTCTGGAATAGGGAAACATGCTTTAAACTGGTTTCAGTCCTACCTATCAGGAAGATCCCAACATGTGTCCATCTCAGGCTCTAACTCCAACCCCCTGGATATCACCTGTGGTGTACCGCAAGGCTCTGTTCTGGGGCCCCTACTCTTCTCAGTGTTCATTAATGATCTTCCCACAGCTTGTAAGGAAGCCTCAATACACATGTATGCAGATGACACAATCCTGTATGCACACAGCCATAGCCTCTCTGACCTTCAACACATACTTCAGTCTGACTTTTTGAGACTCGAAAACTGGATTTCCCAAAACAAACTGTTTTTAAACA
The DNA here is from genome assembly GCF_040206685.1 of Ascaphus truei. Taxonomy (NCBI): domain Eukaryota; kingdom Metazoa; phylum Chordata; class Amphibia; order Anura; family Ascaphidae; genus Ascaphus; species Ascaphus truei. The sequence continues at coordinate 396,350,295 of NC_134484.1, read as the reverse complement.
CTGACAAGACTGTAACAATGGTATTTGGGACCAAGACTAAATTTGTAAAGCTTCCTGTGACTGAGCTCCTGATTAGAACCAACGCTACCACCACCCTAACACCTGTCACTAGTTTTAAATACCTGGGCTTATGGTTTGACTCCCACTTACATTCGGGATGCACATTGATACCCTGACAACCAAGACCTATGCCAAACTAGGGGTACTTTACAGGAACAAATCCTCCCTAAGTCTCCTGGTCAGAAAGCGTATTGCACAGCAGATGCTAATGCCAATTATTGACTATGGAGACATAGTATATGGCTCGGCTCCTCAAACCCACCTTAGCAAACTTGACACCCTCTACAATTCAATTTGTCGTTTTGTTCTCCAATGCAACTAAAACACACATCACTGCGAAATGCTCAAAGAACTAGATTGGTCATCACTAGAGTCTAGGCGCAAAGTTCACCTTTCCTGTCTCACCCTCAAATACTTTCTGGGCAAGCTACCCAGCTACCTGAACAAGCTCCTCACCCCTACCACATGCAGTACCTATCACCTGAGATCAGACTCCAAAAGACTATTCATGGTCCCAAGACTCAACAAAGTATCCGGACGTTCCTCCTTCTCCTTCCGTGCACCCCAAAACTGGAACAACCTACCAGAGACTCTCATATCCACCACCAGCTTAAGTTCTTTCAAATCTAAGGCTGTCTCACACTTTAATCTGGTCTGTAACTGTTTCATACGCTCATAATATATATTTTCTTTAACTGTGCATGCAATGTCTTGTATATAATGTATACCTTGTTCATTTATGTAACTGTATTTGTAACCATGTATTATTTTGTTTTACTCTGTGCCCAGGACATACTTGAAAACGAGAGGTTACTCTCAATGTATTACTTCCTGGTAAAATATTTTATAAATAAATAAATTAGTATCACCCTCGCAAACTATTGCTGTCACTAATGTTGCTGTTACTGTTAGCTGTAAGCTTGCAGCATAGTCACTAGTCAGAGAGATCAAAGTGAGTGTTTGGGTATCTTTCTTAATGTCGACCATGCAGCCGCTGCGGTGTAAGTTACTTCATTGTCCTTATATCCACAGTCACCTCTACCCCATTTAGGTATCTCTGTGGGAGGGTTGCCCATGATGTCCCGTTCTAAATATTATATCATACAACATGATAATATATACATATGTATATGTGTATAGTATGTATGTATACTACAGACCAGTTGTCAGATCACATCCCACCCAACTAATCTACACTGTAAAATAATTGTGCATTGAGTAATGATGTTTAATACTGTATGCAATCCACTATGTATAATAAAACTCTTACAGATGAAGTATGTACAATACAACACACAAAGTACATACGCGTCACCATCATGGAACACATAGGGTTTAGCACAAGAGCATAATATGACCATGGGACACTGTGCAAGCAACACTTGTATTGCAAGCACATAACTTATAGATAATAGATGTCATATTGCCAGGTGCCAGAAAAGAAGGTTAGCACGTGAAAAGGTAAGGTCCCAAGGGGTTAGATTTTTTTCTGTATTTACAATGATTGAAGAAACCCTTGTGAAAAAGAAACATGTGCCCTATCTTTGATAAAAGAAAATTCTGATGGAAACAGTGCTACATCTTGGGGATTTCCCAAATTCTGTCTTGAGTTTTAAGTAGAAATAGCCGTGTTAGTCCAGTGGCAATAGTCAAGAGTAAATGAGTCTTGAGAATTAGAAGAGGAAAATTTAGACCAAGGCCAAAAATCTGCTGTATGTATACAATGAAGAGAACGCAATATCCCTAACTTAATTTGTTTGTTTTCATTTCATTCATATAATTAGTGTTAACCTTTTCCAGCTGTGGAACTAAATCCTATTTATCATAACCACTCTCTTTTATAATCTCTTCTTGTCTAATCTCAATTTGCTCTTTGGAGCTGACAATGTGCATCACCCTAGCAGCTGGTTTTAAGGCAGAACTTTTATAGATAATCTTAGATGAAAACAATATGTGGAAAAAAAAAACCCAGCCAATACACAATAGGAAGCTGTGTAGTCAAAAGGTTGGAACAATAACAAAGTAAACTTCTAGCTTCAAGAATAATGTAATTTGATTTCTATTAGTGAGAAGCAGATAGTAAAAATAAAAAATCCGCTGTTGAGTTTTTTTCCACAATTTTTTTAAAAACACATGTGTAGATGTGGCAAAGTTTATTGTCTCTGGCACTGGGGCAAGTGTGGTCCCCCAGGAGGATTAACGCTATGAAGGGGCAGATGCGAATGCATGGACTCTCTGCAGTGTGAATATCCTGGAGTCTCTGGAGTCACAGATTTTAGTTGTTTCACCTGCAGCTCCGGAGACATGAAATCTAACTATGGGCTCTATGCAGTAAGCGCCGAAAAAGTGCAATCGCCAAGGGTTGCCGATAGTCCTTATTTTGGTGATTTGCCCTCGCAGTATTCAGTAAGGGCCGAATCCATGCCGATCCCTGCCGAATCACTGCAAAAGCAAAACTGCCGATGAGCCTGTGCCGAAAAAGCCTGGCTCTCGATAACCTACCGATAGGCCTTTTCTGCCGATAGATGTTTGCAGCAGAGAGAGACCAGCCACTCTCTCAGCGCAAACATCGGCAAAATATAAAGTATTTTTAAACAACTTTTATTCATAGTGTACATGTGCAGGGGATCTCCAGAGCTGAACCGCATTGGTTTCAGGTCCGAGGACCCCCTGCTTCCCGAGATACAGGCCCCTTTCTGAGGTGCCGGTATCCCTCTGCATTTAAAGGTCCCGATCACGTGACCACGGAATGTAAACAAAGCAGAGGGATACATTTCTTTAGTTCACTTACCATTACTTGCCCCCACCGACTCCCGTTGAACTGGTTACTCACGATCAAAACCACCAGTCACAGGAACCCATAAAATAAAAAAACATAAATAAATAAACATTAAACTAAAAATCCAAATCAATCCACAGGTCTTCTAATTTTAATCCATCTTCATCTGTATTCTTCTTTCTTCTATCTTCTTCCGGGGTCTTCTTCCCGTCTTCGGCCACGCCCTGGCCTTCTTCTTATGTAGGAGGTCCTTCCTCCTCGGCGGCTGGCTTCAAAATGAGACGACATAGGCTTTTAAAGGCCTATGACGTCACATTTCGTCAGACTGATCCATGCGCGAGTGCTACAGAGGCTGAAGAAAACGGAGCCACTTTCTTGGACTCTTGAACAGCATTTACCTGCCCTGGATACCTGCTGGGACGTCGATCCTTCATACTCTGAGACTGAGATTGCCCCAAAATGATGCAGTATTAACCGAATGGTGGTGATTATTAATCACGCAATGCTTGTTTTTATTGTACTTTTGTAAGTGCATTTTTTACCCCCTCCTCCCCTTCCCCTCATTAAATTTACTATTTTACGCTATGGGCGTGCGCTCTCTCCTCTCTTTTTCCATATATATATATATATATATATATATATATATATATATATATATATATATATATATATATACATATTTATATTCATTTATTTGTTCATTTAGATTTATTTATTTAGTGTGGGGCTGCTGTGTGTGATTATTCTTCATTGTGGGTAGCGGGTGTGGGTGAAGTGGGTATCAGCCCCAACGGTGGTTGTTTAGGGCTTGCGGGGGTGTAGCGGGAGGGGTTAACCCCTTCATGACCGTAGCGGTATTAACTGCTACGGTCGTGAAGGGTTTAAGTGCACCCGCAACCCCCCCGCAAGCCCTAAACTCACACCAAGGGCCAAATACCCCCTTCACCCATTTTGGATTTTGATTGTAAGATCAGATAGGATTATTAACGGAAATTGATTTTATTGTAGTGTGTCTGTATGGAGAAGTGTTATTTGTAGTACAGCATGTTTTTGATAACCTTCTACATTTATTTGTATATTGGTTCATCATGTGTGTGTATTTTTATATATATATATATATATATATATATATATATATATATATATATATACAAATATGGCTGTATGCTCATCTGCATGTCTTAGGCAGGTCTGCAACCCCGCCTTTCCCCATTATCACCCAGCATACAGCACTTCCACTGCAGCAAGGGATTCTGGGAAATGACATGCAAATGAGCACACAGTGTCACTTTTTGCCTCAATAACCATTTTTAACATGGTTCCCTATAGGCTTAAGCTTGCTGCATGGTCACAGCTTCGAGCACAGCCAGGGTTAAGGTGCATACCCAGAAAACCACCCACAGACAGCTGTTTCGACCTTGATGGGTCTCATCAGTGTGGGGTTGATTTTACTGGGAATGCAAGAGAGGCTTTTGGGATAGGCCAAACCATAATACATATAATATATATATATCTCTCTCTCTGTTTATATATATATAGTTGCATGATGAAGCCACTGTACAAATGAATGGGTGAAGGGTGAGTATCGGGCCAGTGTGGCTTAACCCCTTATTTACCTTTGCGGTTATTATCCGATAAGGTGTTTAAGGGGTTAATTGATATCTGAATGTAATTGCAATGTATTGGCTTTGTATTGGCTATGTATTTTGTGGACAACGAAAGACCGGGATGTTGCTGTCGACGGGGGCTTCTTATTGATGAGGTCAGTAGTACTTTATTTTTTTGAATATGCTAGTTAATGTGTTTAATAATGGGCAAATAATCTATTATCCCTATCTGGATAATAGTTATTTTGCACATTATTGTACTGTAGGTGTTGGGGGGGGAGTGTATGTATTGAATGTATAGGCCAGGTTTATTTTTTTTACATTCAGGGTTTGTTCCGTGGTTCTGCGTGAGACCTCTGGAGACCACCTACGGTCTTCTCGGGTATCTCACGGGTATCAGGCTGGTGGTTCCACGGGTGACACCTGCGGGGATGAAGCAGTGGCCTCACATCTGTGGGGGCACTGCGGACCCGTAGTCTGCGGGGATGAAGCGGTGGTCCCACATCCATGGGGGCACCGCGGACCCATAGGTGCACCGCAGACCCATAGGTGCGGGGATGAAGCGGTGGTCCCACATTCGTGGGGGCACCGCGGACCCATAGTGAGCACTCATGAGTTCCCCAGACCCCCGTGGGAACCACCCGAGGCCCCGCAGACACCTGTGGGTCTGCCCCGGGGCTCCCAGACATCTGCGGGCCTACCGTGGGGACACAATTGTGTCCCACGGTGACCCAAAGAGACCACCTGGGGGCCATGGCGCTTGGCGGGACCCACCAACAGGCCTCCAGAACCTGTTTGAAATGAGCTGCTGGTAACCTGTATGTCTGTCAGGTGCCCAAGCCAGCCCGCCGGGGACTCGCGAGGGGCTGTGTTATGAACCCTGTTTGTAAAAGGATAAATCATGTATTTATGGGGGGGCACAGGGGTGGGTAATGTATTTAATAAATAAAATGATTCTTTTTGTGGGGCTGTGTATTGTTTTTATTGTGGGTACTGGGGGTGGGGGGGTTAATTTTCCCCAACGGTATGTGGGTAGGCCTCCCTTGTGGATAGTGGGTGAGGGTGGTTAGGCCTCACGGGGTGGGGGGTTAGTGTGGGAGGGTATGTAGGTGTCCCGAGTGGGTTTGAGTGGGTTAACCCCTTAATGACTGTAGCGGTTAATAACAGCTATGGTGATTAAGGGGTTAGGGGACATTACATTGGATGTTTTCATTCTTGTGTCTGTTTTGCATCAGCGGAGAGGGCATGGGAAGGATGAAGAGGAGGATGGCCTTCATCGTGGCAGCCGGACATGGATGAGTGCTATATGTATTTAATGTATTGATTGGTGTTTATGTATTTAAAATGGGCACATTCACTATTATCCATTTGTGGATAATAGTAATTGTGGCCATTACTATACTGTATGTGTTAAGGGGGGTATTTCTTTATAAGTATGTATGTGTTTTGACATTAATTTTGGGGGGGGGGCACATAATTGGTACTGCAAGCCTGCGGGTAACACCCGCTGGCCCCCGCCGGCCAATAGTATCATTGATGTGCATATATGTGTATGTTAGGGGGTTGTTATATATATACTGGACACCTAAAAAGCTCCTATTGAACCCCCAAAATAACCACAACATATATATAGGCATATGAGTGTCACAGAGGAGTGCTACTGAGCATGGCAATATATATTTAAAACCAGAGACAAAACATAAAACACAGACAGAGCTCAGTGCACATCCAGGGAAATTCATATACGGTACAGTGCCTAAATATATATGTATAAATATCTATTAAATAAAATGGTCTTTTAGTTTAACTTTTTTGGCCAAAATTGTTGTAAGCCCCTGAGCCAACGGCACGGCAGACCACAATTCCAGGGGTCCCTAATACTAATATAAATTCTTAATAACCTGTGCAATACCAGGAAGAATGATTTATAATAAATCTGTCAATATTAGTTGCAAAGTTCTAAGTCTGATTGAAGCTTTAAATAACATGTACATTACCAGGAAAAGCACTCTGTATTAGATTTGTCACAACCAAACTGCAAGCAAGCAAGTTCCCCTGAGTGGGAGATGCTGTGGAGTGAGCTTTTAAACATTTAAATGTGGGAGGGGGTAAGCTTCAATTAGGTAGGAGGTTGCCACCCTCCAATCAGCTAAGACTAGCTGAACAAGAATTGTAAAACATACTGGACACACACAAGCTCCTATTGAACCCCCAAAATAACCACAACATATATATAAGCATATGAGTGTCATAGAGGAGAGCTACTGAGCATGGCAATATTTATTTAAAACCAGAGACAAAACATAAAACACAGACAGAGCTCAGTGCACATCCAGTGAAATTCATATACGGTACAGTGCCTAAATATATATGTATAAATATCTATTAAATAAAATGATCTTTTAGTTTAACATTTTTGGCCAAAATTGCATATATATATATATATATATATATATATATATATATATATATATATATATATATATATATATAAAAAATATATATATATATATATATATATATATATATATATATATTTATATTCATGTATTTATTTAGATATATTTATTTATTTATTTAGTGTGGGGTTGCTGTGTGTGTTTTCTTTTTATTGTGGGTAGCGGGTGTGGGTGAAGGGGGTATTAGCCCCAACGGTGGTTGTTTAGGGCTTGCGGGTGGGTAGCGGGAGGCCTGAACCCCTTCATGACCGTAGCGGTATTAACTGCTACAGTCGTGAAGGGGTTAAGTGCACCCGCAACTTGCCGCAAGCCCTAAACAAGCAACAAGGGCCAATTAACCCCTTCACCCACCCCCGCTACCCACAATAAACCTGGCATGGCGGGTTAACCCCTTCATTGCCTTAGCGGTTAGCCGCTAAGGTAATGAAGTGGTCTTTACATGCATTTTTCCTGCCTCGGATGCATGCCGGGGGTCTCCGGTGCTGGTATTAATGGGTATCAGCTCCGGAGACCCCCGGCATCAATCCCAGGCAGGAAAAAGGCCTGATTTTTTCTAAGTGTCGCCCTTGCCGATGCTTCTCCTCCACCAACTTGCCAACTTTAGTTGGCGGGCTGGATTGCCGAAAAACTCTCCATTCTGGAGTGCCGATCAGCAGCGAAAAGCTGATCGGGGCTACTTGAATTCAGCCGAGATCAAAAAGTGCCGATAAGTGGCTTATCGGCACCCGGCTACCGATAAGTTTTTATCGGCAGCAAAAATTGCCGATAATTCCCACTTATCGGCGCTTACTGAATCGGGAGGGCAAATTTGCAGAAAAAATAAATGCAGATAAACAGCTTATCGGCGCTTACTGCATGAGGCCCTATGTCTGTAGGTGTTCCTTCCAAGGTACAGATTTTATATTTTACCATACCATGCTGTATTTCTTTCACACATATATTCTGTTTTAATTTTGCCTTTCCCATTATTTTGTAAAGCATTGAACAACTTTTGTTAAATGCAGCTGTATTCAGAGCCCCAAATCATATTCATTGCTCTAAGTAACAAATAGATGAAAAAATGCTAACCAATGCTTGTCTTGCAAAAATGTTTTGTCTTATTTATCCTGATAAAGATATGTTTACTATGTTATTTATAAAAGGATGCAGCTGGCAGCAGACATAACTCCCTTGAAAATGCAATAGTTCAAGCTGGTATTAATCAGAAGAATGTGTACATATCCTTGGACCATAATTGTACAGTTGAGCATAATTGTGACACATGCTCAGATAGATTTAAGAAAAAAAGTAGCTATAAACTTTTCTGAAGATTTGTACTAATAATATTTAAAGGACAGGCATGCTTTATATTATGAATCATGTCAACGTACAGATGTAACAAACACAATCCTGGCAAGCCTAAAACACACACACAAATACAAAGAGTGACATGTCAGTCACTTGAATAAGGCCGCTGTGACGGCTGAAACGTCATTACTCTGATTAACAAATGTAAGTTTTGTTTCTAAATCCGTAGTGTCCTGAGTCGTCATCCCATATTATCTCAGTATAAACAGTGTTGTTCACCAAAAACAACTAATCTATAGTTTTACAAGTTTACCAAACTAATACTTACAGTAACTCTTTAAAACATAATAACAAGTGCTAGAGTATTGCATGCAACATCTACAATAGTCATACATTTCCTGACCCTCTTTTTCTCCTCCTCAAAATATGTTTCCTGTTTGCACTAAAGACTTTGAAATTAATGCGATTCTTCAACAACTAAACTAATTACACTTGTTAACTGAAACATACTAGACTACTTTCTAGAGGTACAGCCATTTGTATATGTGCATGATTGGTGGAATCCTCACGTACTTCTTTATCCTTAAGCCATAACAGCCCATGTATAGTACCTCCTACACAACGAAAACAAGTGTTCGTGAAAGTGACCACTGCATTTTATTTCAAATCTTTTACATACATTAGAAGGACCTTGCTAGTAGATTTCCAGCAAACTGGTATACTTGTCACAAACTGAACCTGCTCAGTGAGCAAATCCAATTACATAACCAACATTCCATGAGAGGACACCACTATGTCCTGCCATTCCTCTTTGTGTATTAATGCTGCCTCTAGCTTGAGAGGACAGCGCAAAACTCTGCTCCAAGCCTGGGCTGTAGCATAGACTTTCCTACCATGAGAGAACACCACCCTGTAATGCAGCTCACTGTTGGACTGTAGCACCCACTCTCACAGGCAACCACCACATGTTGTCACCTACATTACCATAGTAATGCCTCTACCAATCAACCAAGTGGAAGTAGGAAAGAGGCTCTTTTCTTCTCCACTGAACCACTCTCTAGTGCATTATTATTATTTTTATTATTATAATTATTTTTATTATGTACAGTATTTATAAAGCGCCAACATATTCCGCAGTGAGGTACAGAGTTATGTAGATTACACTATTTATTTATTTGTTAATTAAATGTTTTACCAGGAAGAAATACATTGAGAGTTACCTTTTGTTTTCAAGTATGTCCTGGGCACTGAGTTATGATGACAGATAAATGGTTACAAATATATGGGTTCATTAGGTGAACAGAGTTATACATTACTGTATATATAAAGACATTGCATTACATTAGGTGAACAGGGCTATACATTAAATAAGGCATTGCATGAACAGTTAAAGATAAAATAAGTTATAGGCATATGTAACAATTACAGACAATAACAGAATGACACAAAATTAAAGGACACAAAAGCACAAACAGATACAAAAGATGATGAGGGCTATGCACAGGACAGCTTACAATCTAGAGGGAAAGAGGTGCAATGTTGAAACAAACTGTAAAGTGGCTGCTCATTGTGGGACAGTGTATGCCTCAGGAGGGATTATGGTCAAACTTTCCATTAAGGTTTGGGGGTATTAGATAGCATGGAGTATGGCCCCACCACACAAGTGGTGCCAATAGAGTTGGAGGATAGTTTGGGGGTTGTTAGGGGTATGTCAGGTAGACTTCCTTGTAAAGGTGATTTTCAAGGAGTTTTTAGATGACTGAAAGCTGGGGAGAGTATGACGGTGTACTTGGTAGGGAATTCCAGAGAGAGGGTGCAACATAGGATACACTACCGACACACTTTATTGAAGTGTGGTCGGTACCGCAAGCCGGGAAATCTCCCGGCTTGCTAGTGGCCGCCCCTCGGCGTGCCGCGCGTCATAGACGCGCGGTCACGCGTCATCGGGAGCGTGCGCCCCCTGCACGCGTGTCCAGGGGCTCCCCGAGGGAGCCCTGGTGTCCCGCGATCGCGGGACAGCGGCAGAGGGTTCCGGGGGACCCGGTGGACCCGGCAGCGGTAGGGAGAGCGCCCCGATCGGAGGGCGCTCTTCCGCTGCTTCGGCGCGCGCCCGTCACACTCGGGCGCGCGCCAGGCTACTGCTGCGGCACAGAACGGGCAAATGCTCGAATAAACTGTGCCGCAGCAGTAAGTCTTGAAGCTGTGGGTTAGAGGAAGGATTAAGGCTGGAGGAGGGGTACATGTCATGTGCTGAATGTCAGGGTGTTTAGGAATATATTTGTGGATGAGGGCTTAATTTAAGGGGAGAAGCATTGTTGAGAACTTTGTAAGTCAGAGCTAGGGTTTGAAATGTGATTCTAAAGGATATGGGAAGCCAGTGTAGGGATTTGCATATTGAAGCAGCAGAAATGGAGCAGGGATGGAGGTAGATGAGTCTGGCAGCAGAACTTTTGGATGTATTGGAGTGGGGACAGGCAGTCAAGGGAAATGCCAGCTGGGGTAAGCTTGCAGGTGGGACAAAATGAAAGAGTGGCTGTAGTTACATCATTAGTGAGAAAAGGGCATGCCCTAGCGATATTTCAGAGGTGGAGACAGCAGGACTTAGTCAGGGATTGAAATTGAGGGCAGAAAGAGAGGGCCAAGTCAAAGCAGTAAATGGTGGAAAGAGTAATAATTCTGTTTTGGACATGGTAAGCTTCAGGTAACGGTGGGACATCCAGGTGGAGATTGCAGAGAGACAGATTGTTACAAAGCACATGAGAGAGAGGAAGAGGTCAGGGAAGGAGCAACATGTGCATTTGGGCAACATCTGCATTGAGAGGATACTGAAAGCCAAAAGATTGTATTAGTACACAAAAAGAAGAGGTGTAGAATGAGAAGAGCAGAGGGTCAAGGACAGAGCCTTACTGGACAACAAAAGAAAGAGGGAGTGAAGAGGAGGAGACACCAGAAAAGAAAACACTGAAAAACAGTTAGATACAGTAGGATCTGAAGGATGTGAACCAGGCAAGCACTGTGTCATGGCCAATGGATAGGATACTGTGCAGGGGAAGGGGTTGATCAACAGTGTTGAAGGCAGCAGAGAGATCCAGGAGAATTACTGCTGCGGCCAACTTGAGTCTAACATTTGCCCGTAATTGTCCGGGGCTTTTTTCGGCTGGTGCCCGGCTGGCGCCCAGCTGGCGCCAAACTTGGCCATGTGCCAGCCGCATCTTCCCCTCCCCACGTGCAAAATCAAGATGCTGTTCTCCTCCCCTTCCGACCCCCTGGCTGCTCCTCTGCTTCGCGCAGCTTTGCGCAGCTTCCCCTTACCCCTGTTTCCCCTTCAGCCTTCGGGGATGCCAGGGAACCCTGGCATGTGTCACCGGCACCACAGTGACGCGCGGCACGCGCCAGGAAAAAAACAAAACCTGCCGCCATCTGCACACTCATTGCCCCCACATTGCGGTGGCGGCCGCTGAAGACTCAGCTCGGCCGCCACTGTAGCTAGAAGAAGGGACTCTTAGACTTAGCTTTGAGTTGGCTAAGTGGAGAAAAACTACGGTGCTCCCCTTTAACACTTAAATATACAAATGTGAGTGAATATATATGAACACACGTGGGAGCCTAAAAAACACAAAAAGGTGATATACTGGCCCTTCAATATTGCAGCTCAACCTTGATGAGATCCTTCCTTGATCTCCACCAGTGGTAATTCTTGTCAAAAAGGTGAGCGCATAGAAAAAGAGATAAATAAGATAAATAAACACTGAGTGAACCCACTAAGTGCAAGTCCTGATGAAGCGAGAGAGACTCGCGAAACGCGTAGCCCTGTCTCGGCATAGCTGCTTTGTTTTTGACCACTGAAGGCCACTGTATCTTCTGAAGGAGAAGCTCATTTGCAGGCCCTGCGACCTGACGCGGTAGCTAGGGAGACACCTGCATGAGCTGGCACTAAGGAGACGGACGCCGGAGGTGTATTATTTACATGTAAGTTCTTATGCTTACCTGTTGTTTAATAAAATCACTTTTAACTCACTGAGCATTTCTGCTCCTGTTTGGAGCCCATCACAGGGAGCGAACCGCTCATATCGGAAGCCCCCACATCACCCTGGGTACTACCTTTTGAAGTGGATCTTTTGAAAGAAACTTTGACAAGATCGACTCACACTTGTCCGTGTGAGTAAGATCTGGCTTCAACCTTTTTATATTCTCACCACCCATTCCCTGTGTGTTTGCTTGTTGCACTAAGTGGGTTCAGTCAGTGGTTTTTTATCTTATTTATCATTTTCTATGCGCTCACCTTTTCGACAAGAATTAGCTTTGAGTAGGTCAGTGTAACGCATAGCTCACCACAAACGAACCGAGACCGCGGTGCTGAGGTAGGGGTTTGGATAACGCCGACCCACAGCCACGCGGGCGCGCTTAGGATGTAGAGTAGTCGTTCAAGCCAGGTCAGGGTTATAGATTAGAGAGTGATTAAGGTACTGTACTTGCCAGGTTCAGGAGCGGAGAGTTTTTGGATCGTCGTAGTTCGTAGCCAGGTTCAGGATTGGAGAGTGTCAGATAGTCGGCGTACGTAGTCAGGTTCAGGATTGGAGAATATCGGATCGTTGGAGTACTTAGCCAAGGTCAGGACTGGAGACAGGAGAATGGTCATACAAGCCGGATCAGGAGTGGAGAGAAGCAGAGTCCAAGGTGCTAGTAGGGTTCAGGCAACAAAGGGTTAATCAGCAGACAAGGCAAGGCACGGCAAGAAAACAGGAAGAAAAATGTGGCAAGGCATGGCGTCACAATAACTATGCTCAGCAAAGAATGAGAGCAGACTGAGGGTATAAATAGGAGGAGCCTCCAATAGCCAGCCAGGGTGGAACCAGGAAGTAAGAGCCGATTGGTGGCTGGTGCACACAGGTGTGCCCTATGATGCAGCCTAATCGGGGATGAGGGTGGAACTGCTCGCGCGCCGTCCCGCACGTGTCACGGAGGTCAAGGGGCAGAGCCGAGTACGTGCGTCATTCCCATGGCGGTCCTGACTTCCCCCAGAGCGGTGGCGGAGCTTGACTGGCGCATCAGCAGGGAGGCTGGCCGAACATCCACATCGTGTGACAGAGATGGGGACGGGATACGAATCCGCAGGCGGGTGATCAGGGTGCGCAAGGTCCTTGCGCGCGTGTACTGGGACCACAAAACCGCGCATCCTGGGTATTTGTCACGGAAGGTTTGTTGGGGTGAGGAGATGGTCTGCGACCGTCAGGATGGCAAATCCTCACAGTCAGTGGACACTTTATTTACAGAAATAGGCATACACACAATGAAACACAAAATACAAATGAAAAGCACACTTACTGGGGGCCAAAAACTAGACTGCTATAGGTGCAGGTAACTCTAAATAAGAGTTTTACCCTGACCAGAACTTAGCCCAAAATCCTCTGGTTCCCAAATCGGCATGAAGTTCCACAAGCCCTCGCTCCCTTCTCTTCTGAAAACTGAGATTTTTTTCTTGACTGGGTGTTAGTCCCAAACTCCTGGAACTAATATCGTCTTGCAATCCCAGCCGCGACCGCTACGTTTGATTATTAAAGCATGGGCGCAAAAAGTGGGACTTAAAAACTTTACGGGCAGACTTCTCAGGTTGAAAACTGAAGCCGGTGCTCTGCTATTCACACAAGAGCATCTTTGCAAAGTCTGCTCGCATACAGTATCTACTGCTGAAAATCTCCCACCTGATTGGCTCAGGGGCTTCTTATAGTATTTGAAAGTTCATTCACAAAATACTACAGCCAATCAGCACATAGGAACTCTCAGTAGCCAATCAGAGTCAAGCCAGTCTAGAAAGCCGGGTCAGCGGGAAATCTGAAATTGCCAAGGGACATGTGCAAGATAGCCAGGGATGGAGGTGGCAATCTCATGCCACTCACTGGGTCAGGCGCCTCCAAGTCTGGCAGAACAAATGGCAGCCCAGACGACTGCCTTTGTTCTCAGCATGTGGGTACTTGGGCTCTTCCCAGCTACCCAAATGGCTTTCACATCTCTAACATTCTCTGACTACTTTGAACTCTGATGTCCACTAGAATTACTGGCACCAACTTTGTAGCCTGACAGTCTGTGTGGGCATCGGTTCTGAAATTCCCTGGTTACCCCCTCACTGTCACAATGGATATACTGTATGGAGAGTGCAACATCAGTGCAAACGGGACTATACTTTATACTCCCCCGTCATCAGACCTATTCGAGGATAGACTACTTTCTGATTACCAAAAATATTTTCCATTCCGTCTCCCATTAAGATATTGGTTCAAAGACATGGTCTGACCATGTGCCTCTTGATTTGACCCTCAACCCCCCACCCATCCTTTATTAAAAGTAAAGTGTTTCATTGGAGGTTAAATTACTACCTATTAAACTACCCTGAAGTTTAAATAAAAATCAAACTATCCCAACGCGAATACTTTAGCATAAACAAAAGATAAGTTTCCGAGCCCTCAATGCTCTGGGAAGCTCATAATGCAACAGTCAGAGGTGACTTAAACTCTATAGCCTCACTTTGGAAAAAAAGCAAACTAAACCTACACAAGGAATTATTGGAAAAAGATTGCTGAATTGGAAAGGTTACATAAAACCATCCCATCAAAAAAAACTGTATAAATGCTAGACTGGCGCTAAGACAAGTTCAGTTAGATGACGTTGAGAGATCTAAAATGGACCAACCAACAATATTATGACAAGGGGAACAAAGCAGACAGACTACTTGCTAATAAATTTAGGGGTATGAGAGTTAGATCGCAAATCTCCTCAATTAAACGTAAAAATGGTCAAACTACCCACAATGATCGGGAGATTGATCAAGAATTCACTGAATTTTACACCAAATTATACAATTTGAACCCCCTAAAGAACAACCCCAACTCTCAAATTTAGAATCTATCTCCCGATACCTAGAGGGTAACACACAATTATATGCTTTGGTGGGCTACTGATTTACATTCTAATATTGACTATTAAGACTTGAAAGACATCTGGGAATTTGCAGCAAAAACCTCTATATGTAATATGATTAAAGAAAATTTTTAAAAGATCTTATATTATTGGTAACTCACCCAAGGCACGTTGAAACAAATTTACCCGGAGGCATCTGATCTGTGTTGGAGGGGTTGTGGACAGAGTGGGGACATTGTCCATATATGGTGGACATGCCCTGCCATTCAAAATTTCTGGCTTTCCATTCAAAATATGATTAAAGATATAATGGAATTATTGATCCCTATAGATCCTTTGGTCTATTTGTTAGCCAAACCATTATAGGATATCAACCCCAACATGAAACGGTTAATATCATTCTGACTGCGGCTAGATGCATGATTGTGGCCACCTGGAAGAAGCAGGCTCCCCCATATAGACAGATGGTGGAGACCACATTAAAACGAGGTGATGACAATGGAGAGGTTGACAGCCTTTCAGAGATATTCCACTGACAAATTCTATAAAACGTGGGATCCTTGGCTTGAGAGAAGAGCTAAAATGAGGATAATGATATCAGTCAGCATAGGGCGACTGGGATGGATTTTGAAAAGTAGTGATCACTGATCTGGCAGGTTCCTCTGGGGGATGGAGGGGATGTGGCCCTTCCCTTCCCCATCTATCTTCCCTCCCCCCCTTGTTATTTTTGATTATTTTACAAATGTGTTACTATCCCAATGCATTTTGGTAGTAGCATTTTATTGTTCTGTGAAGTTGCCAATTATAAGTTCCAAGATCAGAAGAAGTTGGAAGTGAGACACACTCTGACTGGAAACATACGGGACCTTCGAACCCGGAAGTGGTGAGTCAACACTGAGAAGCAGCTGATCCCAGCGTGCGGAACATACAGCTCAACACGCACTCCATCTCTTACCCCTTCTTGATTAGGAACTGGGCAACATGGACATACAGTATTTCATATTATCCTACTCAATTGCTATCATTTTACATGTAAGTTTACACTTAATTTAAATTGTACTGCACATTACAGTACATGTTGACCTACCTTTGGTGGGATTTGTGTTCTCTTTCTTTCTATTGTTATCTGATCCATGGAGCTTGCCTTCGGTGGGTGTTGTGGAGGAGTGGAGAACCTCCATACACAGCAGCTGCAAAAAGGAGAAGGTGCACTATACATGAAATTTTAGAAAGCATGAGCGCAGATCAGAACTCTCTTGCTGAAAATACAGTATTTTAGTTCATGAATTAGTGAGAAGGGTTCTTGGCCACCCGGAGGAGAGTTTTCTGTTTAATAGAAGCCAAATGGGGAGAGGGAGGGGGGCGGCTTTGTCTATTCTATGCAAACAGACAGTTGATATAATGACCAAATCCCTCAGCCCCAGCACTAATGTACTGTAAGGCACTTTGCTTTTACAATGCTTTACAGTGTATTAAAGTATAATAATGTATACAATATATCTATGTGCCCACTACGACTAAAATATTGTATTAAAGTGTCAAAATAATGTATATGTCTAGGTGTGTAATACTGTGTACAGTATATCTCTACAGTATTAAAAGGGTTCAATGTTTAAATGGTTTTAGACTTCCATCGACATCTTCTTTTGACAGTTAATTTACTGTACATTATTAATAAAGAATAATTAAATTCTTAAAGTACAGTCCATGCATGCAAATGCACATATTTAATGTGTGCACATGTGTTAACGTACACTAATGTGCGCTTACGTTTATGTTTCTATGGAACACATATACTTGTCATTTAGGAATGACAGTTCTACTAGACAGTTGGACAGAACAATACTGTCTATAAACTTGTGTAAATGGAAATGTCTATTTACCTTGATTAGAACCTTGAAAATTCAAACCACTGTTGAAATAAGGGTTGTGTTATACATAGATGCTCGAGTCGATCATGTAGTTGGGCTGTAGGTTCATCTTGTTTTCGGAGTTGGTTGATCCATACTGGTAATGATATTGGAGCAGGCACTCTGGTTAGGGCAGGCACTCGGGTAGAGGCAGGTAGTTGGGATGTAAGTTCATCTCATTTTCGGAGTTGGTATTACATGCTTTATTATGCAGTAAGCTGGCCAACTGGGTTAGGTAGTGTATTTTTTTTTTACAGTTATTAACCCCTTTGGAGCTTTTTTTTTTTACTGGGAGTAATATTATCTCCCCATTAATGGAGTTTAATGTTTACAGGCCTATGTCTAAATACAAAGAAAATTTTGGGGTGATACACCTACTGTATATTTTGTTAGTCCCTAATATGAAATGTAGGAAGCTTTTAATAATGTTTCATACACATAACACTGCGTGTTAGACACATTTTATACCATTTTAGACCTTCAATTGTGTGAAAAATTGCCTTTACATATTTCCTCCTCTATGTTTATCACCATGGTTCAACACATTTACAGTAATAGTACATGGAAGTGTACAAACATTTGGTACATTTACGGCAGATTCTTGAAAAACTATAACATTATGCAATCTTTTGGCCATTTTTGACTTTCATAAACAAGATTTTTTGTTATCCTTTCAGCATATCCATAAATGAGATTAACAAATATATTTCCTGATTAAGCAACAAAGTACAAAAAAGGGTAGAATTTTTATATCAGAGACCACTAGAAATTAAGCAAAGAAGATCAGAAGGTGAAGTCCTTCAATCAACCAGTCTGTTTTGAAGGCCAATGCTAAGTAGCGTTCCACTTAAAAAAAGAAGATCATTACTCTCCAATCATACTTCTTGTAGTCTGAAAACCTTTATAGAATCTGGAAACTTTAAACAATGGTGCATGATTTACATGTCGATTCAACACATTTACAGTAACGCCTTCATGCCATTGTCTAGAATAAATGACAAAGAAAAATATATATTAGAATAAATATAGGTTAAAAGTGTTTTTTTATTTATTCTTTTAATTATACATAAGGTATAGGATAAGCGGGAAGTTGGCACAGGCTTAAGTGGATACATATTAAAGTATCAACATAATGTACTGAAAGTGTGAATAACAATTTGCTATGACGCATTGCTCCATTTTGTACTTGCTTTTATGTCAAATGTTAGAAAGAGTTTCCTGAATGTTATGCAAATCACTAGTCAGAAAACTTTCCACTACTTCTGATATGGCAGATTGTTTGACAAGTACAAGATAAAACATTTATAAAGAGAGAAATAGAATTGGATACGCTTGTAATCTGTGTATCATATAAACTCCCCTAAATTCTGCTATTTCCCCTGCGTAATGTACTTGGTTCAAAGCCCTTAAAACATTGACCTCCTGTACATTCACTAAAGGTCCATAAATGAAAACAAAATAGTTTTTTTTGTTTAACTCAAATGTTATATATGGACCAATTCCCTAATCTGGTATCAGTAGCAGTGAAGGAGATTTTGTTTTTTTACCATGACGAAAAGTCCCCATTATTGATAATGCAGCATAATGATATGGGAATGATTATGAGTATGTCATAAAAGTAGTATGAAAAGTGGCAGATAAAACAAGCAGGAAAAGCAGGGAGATGTACTTTAACTTTAGCTGCAATGAGGTTATTGACTAAGTTGGTGATCAGTATGAAAAATTAAGAAGAACATAGGAATTAAGTAAATTAAAAGATGAACATTTACTAAAGGGAAAAACCAAGAATGTTAAGGATGTGAGTTCCATGTGAGAGTACCATATGATTCCTTCTCTTTAAGATGACATCACAGATTTGGCAAACTAAGCAGTCATGTCATCTTAAAGAGAGGGAATCAAATGGCACATAGAGCAATCTAATTGGTTGATGTAACATGTATTCCAGCGACGTCTCCTGTGATGGCCCAGGTTCCCTATAAAAGACCTGGGCTCTCAAAGAAGACCAGAAGTCTTCCAAGGGGCCACATCTGGTGGTCATTGAAACAGGTGAAGAAGGAAGGAGGCTTTTAAGAAGAAAAGTATAAAAGAAAGAAGAAATACTAATCAATGAAGATTCGTTAAGTAACAGAGGACCAAGGTCTTTAGGTCAAATTGAGAATCACACATCGCAGGATTAGATTACAAATATCCATTGGTTTATGGATTATGTTTAATGGACTAGGCAGCCACAGTGACAATCAATGGGTTTATATTTTAAATGTATTTTTTTATTATGTGTAATGTATATATTTGTGTTTTGGTTTCAATGGCCAAAAGCCCTATTAACCACATCTGGCTAATTGGAGTATGGGCCATTAATATAGAGGGGGGTTAGGTTTGTTGATGGGAGTTTGGGGAGGGTTATTGTGTTGTTGCCCCAGGGAGGGCGATTATGCTTCTGACGGTGGGGGTGGGGGTCAGGGTAGGGGTTTACTTCTTGTTTGCCTTAACAGTTATCAAAGCTTTGTATAGCAATTCTTTAATAGCCATTGAGGTAGTCTATAGGGTATGTAGTGTAGTTTAATGTTAATATTATCCCCTATGTAGCCCTTAGTGGTCAGCTGGTCATGCAGATATATGACTAGCTAACCACTTAGAGAAGGTAATATATACTGTAATGAGTTTAATTTTTATCACCTATTCCATGCTGGTTTATGATATCTTGCCTGTTTATAAACAGACCAATATATTGTATAACGTAAAATTGAAGGTTCAAGAAAATGTAAATGTGATATTATTAATAAGGCTATCGAAGATAACAAAAGGTTAAAGATGACATGTTTAGAGACAAGAAAATCATTGCACTCAAACAAGACAATGGATCAACAATCAAAGACTGTGCGCTTATTATAAAGAGCGTCAATGACATGAAATTGTATAGTATATGTTCAAAGATAACACCGGGCATAATCGAGCAGAGGACAAGTGAGAAGAAACCACCAATGATGTATCATGCATCCTTATGGGAAGGCTTCCAAGAAAAGATGGAATTACAACTGAAATCTTGAAAGAAGCTGGGAAGAAGGACAAAAAATACCTGCAAAACGTTTTGCATGCTGCTTGAAGAACATGAAAATTCTTGAGAAATTGAGTAATGCCATAATTCTACTCCTCCAAAAAAAGAGCTAAAGAACACTTCAAGAACTACAGACCAATCAGTCTAATTACAATTGTCATGGAAGACCAGAATTTTTAACACCAAAACCTTCTGGGATCACTATCATCAAGCACAGAACAAAGCAATTTAATAAACGGAGTTTATTCTGGCAGAACAAGAAAATACACAAAATACGCAGTTATAATATACACTCACCAACTGGGACCTGGGGGAAGACTCTAGCCTCAATAGGTGCAGGACACCTGCTTTCATAGGCTCATCCTGTCCACTTCTTCTCCAGGTATCACAAAGTGCTGGACACACAGTAGCCACTTTGTAAATTCCTCCAGTTGAATCGCTGTCAAACTTCCCACTCTGTCAGACTGCAAAGATGTTCTCCATCAAACTCCAAAGACATTCTCCAGCAAACTCCAAAGATGATCTGGTGCTCTGATCATCAGCGCTCCTTAAATAGCCCTCGGTGGCTATCTTTACTATGGAGAAGGAGCCACCGACCAACCAGAGCATGGATTGAGATGGTGCAACCAATCCCCAGCGGGGGCTTGCCCGACTGTACTGGTCAGAGGAGGGGGCATGCTAAGGCACTCAAGATCTCCACCTGGGTAGGAGCCAGAGAGTCTGCAGGGAACACAGGCTCTCCTTGCTGAGAGCCCATCCCCAGTCACCAAGTGTCTTGACACCTTGCTGCTCCCAGCCATTGCCTCAATCCTGTATTTCTATGCAAGTACTATGGCTAAGTCTGCATGCCTAGAAAGGATTACACACAGTTACAAAGCTACATCCATATTTACAGGGATGACACACAAATCACACTACAGTGATTACACACAGATCACAAATCACTTCACATGACATTGCTGGCTTCACTAAACTGGGGGATTGCATTCACAGGGAATAAAGTGCTTTAACTGATATTTACAGACATACTATTTTACATTCCCTGTTCTCCCCCAGACATTAAATACAGGTGGCTGAAATTAGCCTTACTTAGCCAGTCAGGTTACACAGTTTTAGGGGTAACTAGCTGGGCTTAACTTTTTTTGTGATGTTGGCTACCCCTACTGTCACAACAATCACTTACAAGATTTTTATGAAGATACAGCTACAAAACACACAGGATTTGCCCAGCCTAGAGAAAATGTGGGATTTCACATTGGATACAAGACAATGGACCATATCCAATTCATGCAAGAAGTGACTTTCAAAAGTAATGAATACAATCTACCACTTACATTAGGATTCGTAGATTACAAAAAAAACATTTGATTCTATCTACATCTTTGGGTCACAGATGCATTAAGAAGACAAAATGTTGAAGAAGCATTGATATTATAAAGACCATTTACTAGAATGCCCCATCATCCATTAGATTACATGAAGATACAAGCAAGATAAGGATCACCAAGGGAGTGCGGCAGGGAAACACCATGTCACCAAAGCTTTTTATCCGAACACGAAGAATTGTTCAAGACATTTGACTGGGAAGGAAAAGAAATCAAAATCAACGGTAAATATTTGAATCAGCAACAATTATCAGATGCCATTGTTATTTTTCCAATAAATCCAGAAGACCTCCAGAAACAAATTGTAGGAGCAAGTAAGAATGTGTGGCCTCAGTATGATTTTCAGCAAATGTGTCAAGTATGCAAAGATTAAAATAAAGGGAACTATTTGAGTGTACTTAAAAGAAGAATGAATATGAGATAGAGCTGTCAAGGATTGGACTTCGGCTGAAGTGGATCCCAGTGGCAGGAACAGCAGGGAGCGAAGTCAGGAAACAAGCAGGGGTCCGAGGCAGGCGGCAGGTAGCGAAGTCAGGAAACAAGCGAGGTCGGCAACGAGGAAACTGGAACCGGATGATAGCAATAGCTAGCACAGCAGTAAACACAGGAACCTTGCAGAAGCTAAGAACCAGTATAAACAGGCAAAGAGGAACAGGAAAGGGAGGTTTATATAGGCAGGATGGGAGGTGGAGCACAGGTGCAGAGGTGTCAGGTATCAGAGTCTTGTCCGGGATGGGAAGGGAGCGAAGATAGAAGGGATACACCATGAAAAATAAAAAATAAATGCATACAATAGTGTAATAAGTTCTTTTCAATCTGGATAAAACATGTATGTCTTGGCTCTATAGCAATGCCTACTTACAGCAGGTCAAAAGGTAAAAAGCATTGATCTACACAGCAGGTAGAAAGGTGTCAGGATATTCAGGAACAACAGCCCAGGTTTACAGCATAAGAAATCAGCACCTCAGCTCAGACGTCAGTAGATGTGAGTGGATCAGAGACATGCAAAAGAAAGGCAGACCATAGTGTCGATCGTGCATAAAATTTATATAAACAAACAACAAATTTTAGGAATTGTACTCACATTGTGTACATAATCATAGTTCACATAAGGCTTTACTTGAGGTAAATGGAGTGCTGGTTCAGTGTGGAGCAGCTAACCGGGGATCTTCTCCTTAGACTCACAACAGACCGGGTGGGAGATGGCGTCTGACGTCACATCCGCTGTTGGGGTGACGGCATCCGGTCTTGGAGGCAAACGGTGGGGGAACTCAGCAACTCTGAAGCCTTCAGTAGAAAGAGCAGCTGCAGCAATGAAAGTGGCTCTACGCGTTTCGTCGTACTAGACAACTTCCTCAGGAGCAATGAATCTGAAAAGCATGAAAGCAAGAAAAGCATGGGAACAGCAGGCTAGAGAATATGACATTACTCCCCCCTCCCAAGAGCGTTCTCCGGACGATCCTTGCTAGGCTTGTCTGGATATCTCCGGTGAAAAGCTTTGACTAGTCGCGGAGCATGTACAAAATCTTTGGGCTCCCAAGACCTTTCCTCTGGGCCATAGCCCCCCCAGTGAACCAGGTACTGTAGTTTCCCTCGGTGTAACCTGGAATCCAAAATTCTCTCCACAATGAATTCCTCTTTGTTATCCATGAGGACGGGTTCAGGGGGAGGAAGTCTCCGTCCAGGAAACGGATTCTCACGGAAAGGTTTCAGCAGAGAAGAATGAAACACAGGGTGTATTTTGATCGTCTCAGGAAGCTCTAATCTGAAGGACACTGGATTTATTAGTGCTGAGATGCAAAATGGCCCGATGTATTTTTGGCCCAATTTAATGGTGGGAACCTTTAGACGTAGATTTCTTGTAGAGAGCCAGACTTTATCCCCGACTTGAAATTCTGGGGAGGGTCTGCGGTGTTGGTCTGCTGCTCTTTTGTACTTTACTTGAGTCTCACAAAGTGTCTCTTTGAGGGTCTCCTGGATGTCTCGCAGAGTCTCCAGTTTCTCTGTAACTGCCGGAATGGGGCCCGAAGATGGAAAACGAGGAATAAAGGTTGGATGAAATCCATAATTTGAGAAAAAGGGGCTCTTCTGAGTCGAAGAATGATGTGAATTGTTGTATGAAAACTCAGCTAATGGTAGGAAATCAATCCAGTCATCCTGGAGATGACAAACAAAACATCGTAAGTATTGTTCCAAAGTCTGATTGGTCCTTTCTGTCTGGCCATTGGATTGTGGATGATAGCCAGACGATAAATTTAAACGAATTCCAAGAGAGGAACAGAAGGTCCTCCAAAAATTTGAAGTGAATTGTACCCCTCTATCGGATATGATCTCATCAGGAGCCCCGTGAAGCCGAAACACCTCTTTCACAATCAACTTGGCTGTCTGGTCTGCAGAAGGAAGATTCAGTGCTGCAATGAAGTGAGCCATCTTTGTAAGTCGATCCACCACTACCAGGATGGTATTATGTCCACTTGATCGGGGCAGGTCAACAATAAAATCCATTGATATGGACCCCCAAGGACGAGTTGGAACCGGAAGGGGCTGCAGTAAACCCACAAGTGATGCTCGAGGGGTCTTGGTCCTAGCACAAGTCTCACAGGAGAGGACATAGTCTTTAACATCTTGTGCTAATTTAGGCCACCAAAAAGAGCGAGACAACAGTTCCTGTGTCTTGAGGACACCTGGGTGACCAGCGGGTCGGGAGTCGCGCATTAATTGGAGCACCTCTAATTTTACCTCCTTAGGGACGAACAGACGATCCTTATAGTTCCAGAGACCATCACATAGAAATAGTTCTGCTTCCGGAGGAGGGTTTTTAAGAAAAGAGTCATTTGAGTAGGCTCCCTTTATTCGTGTGAGGAGATCGGCGGAGAATGTGACGCCCAAAAAATTTCTTTTTGGAAGAATACTTTCTCCTTGCTCTTTGTCTGAACTAGGATTAGGAAAGGACCGTGACAAGGCGTCGGCTTTTCCATTCTTGGAGCCAGGGCGGTAGGAGATGTGGAACTGAAATCTTGCAAAGAAGAGAGCCCACCTGGCTTGTCGCGCAGACAGTCTCTTTGCGGATCGAATGAATTCTAAGTTCCTGTGATCCGTAAAGACTGTAATTGTGTGATTGGCCCCCTCCAGTAGATGTCTCCACTCAGAGAATGCAGCTTTTATAGCCAAGAGTTCTTTGTTTCCGATGTCATAATTTCGTTCAGCTGTTGACACTTGGTATGAATAAAAGGCACATGGATGAAGGAGCATCTTGGGTCCAATTCTTTGTGACAGAATGGCACCAACAGCGGAGTCGGATGCATCCACTTCCAAGATGAATGCTAATTCTGGATTTGGATGGATGAGGATAGGGGCAGATGTGAAGAGTGACTGCAATTGTTCGAATGCCGCATCCGCTTTAGGAGACCATTTGAAGGGGAATTCCTTCCGTGTGAGTTGGGTGATTGGGGCAATAATGCCAGAGAAATTTTTAATAAAACGTCTATAGAAATTGGCAAAACCCACAAATCTCTGAATGACCTTTTCATTCCGAGGGATTGGCCATTCCACCACGGCTTGAATCTTGCCTGGGTCCATACTCAAACCCTCGGGAGAGATGATGTAACCGAGAAATTGCATGCTGGTTTTTTCGAATTCACATTTTTCTAACTTGATGTATAATTTGTACTTACGGAGATGCTCAAAGACAATTCGGACATGTCTCTGGTGATCCATGATGTTATCTGAGAAGACTAGGATGTCATCCAGGTATGCCACTACGAATTGGTCCAATAACTCTCGGAGGACATCATTGATTAAATGCTGGAAGGTAGCAGGGGGATTACAGAGTCCGAAAGGCACCACCAGATATTCATAGTGCCCATAACGGGTTCGGAAGGCTGTTTTCCATTCGTCACCGGGTCGAATGTGGACCAAATTATACGCTCCTCTGAGATCTAATTTGGTAAAGATTTTGGCTGACCGAATTCTTTCCAATAGTTCAGGAATCAGAGGTAATGGGTACCTGTTCTTCACCGTTATCTTATTTAGTTCCAGATAGTCAATGCAGGGGCGTAGAGAACCGTCTTTCTTTCCCATAAAGAAGAGCGCAGCGCCTGCTGGAGAAGTAGAGGGTCAGATAAAACCCTTTGATAGGTTCTCCTGTAGGTAGTCATTGAGGACCTTCAATTCCGGTTCTGAGAGGTAATAAATTCTTCCAAACGGAATAGCAGCACCTGATAATAATTCAATGGGACAGTCATAAGAGCGATGTGGGGAAGCGTATCCGCGTTCTTCTTGTCACACACATCTAAAAACTCAGAGTAAGGAGCCGGCAGAAGATTTTCTTGAGACGAGGAAATCTTATGTATTCCTACACACTCTGGTATAGGAGTTTTAGGTAGACAGGCTAGCTGACAGTGCTCCGAGGGAAACGTGAGTGTCTTGGTCTTCCAGTCGATTAGTGGGTTATGGATCATGAGCCATGGAATTCCCAGAATCACTGGAAACAAAGGTGATGGAATGAGACCAAAGGAAATCTTCTCCTGGTGATTGGGCTCCATGATTAGTGTTAAGTTACTGGTTTCATGGGTAACAGGTGCAGAGCTCAAGGGAGAAACGTCAACAACTTCCATCCTTTCTGGCGATTCCTTGGCTACAATTGATACCGAATTGTTCTTGGCGAATTCTATGTCCATAAAATTCCCTGCCGCCCCTGAGTCGACCATTACTGTGGTTGAAAAATGATGTGTTCCTTCCTCGATGATAATAGGAACCAGGAGGTGAGGGTGTAGCGAAGGAGGGTTATCTTTCCTTTGAGAAGCAGAGAGAACAGTTTTTGAAATAGCGTGCAGCTGATTTCTTCTAGGGCTGGAACGTCTTGGGGTACTGACATCTCTAAACCCGGGGTTGCTTGGCATGAACCCCTGTCTCTCCAATCGTCTTTCCGTAAGCCTGCGATCAATTTGGATGCATAAATGGACAAAGTCCTGAAATCTCTCTGGGGTCTCCACCCGGGCTAGTTCATCTTTAACTTGCTCCGAGAGACCCTGCCGAAAATGATATTTCTGCGCGGCCTCATTCCACTCAGTATCGTTAACCCATCTGCGGAATTCAGCGGCGTACTCAGCTGCCGAGCGTCTTCCTTGACGAAGATTGTTCAGAGTTGCCTCAGCGGTTGCACTACGATTTGGGTCATCAAAAATAAGACTCATGGCATCGATGAACTCCTCCAGGTCCCTTAGTAGTGGGCTATCCTGTTCTAACATAGGGGAGACCCAAGCAAGGGCCTCATCCTTGAGCAGGGTTATGATCAGTCCAACCTGGGATTCGTTGGTATTATAGATGGTAGGCTGAAGCTTGAACACATGTCTGCATTGATTAAGGAAATCCCAAAAAGATTGTCTTTTTCCTCCAAATTTTTCCGTAAGGGTTACACGGGGCGCGTTTTGCACAGTCAGAGTCTTTTGAACAGATGCGGTGATTAAAGCTGCACGTAGTTCACGGTTTTCAGCTTCTGCGGCGGCAGCTCGTTCCTCTGATCGGAGGGCACATCCTTCCGCGCGGACGACACATTCTTCCCAGCGGGCATCACGTTCTACCTGGCGGGCATCCCGTTCTTTCCGGAGGGTATCCTGTTCTTCCACGTGACCAAGACGTTTGATAAGGTGTCCTTGTTGTTCTTGGAAACCAACCATGATACGTTGTAAGTCCTGCAGTGTCCGAGCCTGGGCCAGGTCTGTTCCGGCGGAATCCATGGTAGGGCCTGTTTATTCTGTCAAGGATTGGACTTCGGCTGAAGTGGATCCCAGTGGTAGGAACAGCAGGGAGCGAAGTCAGGAAACAAGCAGGGGTCCGAGGCAGGCGGCAGGTAGCGAAGTCAGGAAACAAGCAGGGGTCCGAGGCAGGCGGCAGGTAGCGAAGTCAGGAAACAAGCAGAGGTCGGCAACGAGGAAACTGGAACCGGATGATAGCAATAGCTAGCACAGCAGTAAACACAGGAACCTTGCAGAAGCTAAGAACCAGTATAAACAGGCAAAGAGGAACAGGAAAGGGAGGTTTATATAGGCAGGCTGGGAGGTGGAGCACAGGTGCAGAGGTGTCAGGTATCAGAGTCTGGAATGTTCCTTAGTTTAGCAGCAGCACTCCCGGTGGGCAAGTATAGGTACTGCAGGCTAGAACCAGACATTGAGAGTGGCAGCAGTCCCGGTGGCCAAGCATGGGAACAGCAGGCTAGAGAATATGACAAGAGCACATTTGGAAGATAATTCAGGATACCGTAAAAGAAGTATGGAGATATGTATAGGTATTACCCGGAAGAGACAGGGGCAATAATGAATTGATTTGAAACTAAACATCAGTCTGTTACATCATCACAAGGGTGAAGAAATTAAAATGGCTGTGGAACAGACATATTGCAAGAAGAAATTACCATCATTGACAAAGATTTTACTTGACTGGATTCCAAGAGAGATTTAAAAACCAAGACAATGACCAAAGTAAGATGGTAGGATGAAATCAGGAAATTTGTTGCCGCAACATGCAGAAGATGATTGGGGAGGCCTTCATCCAGCAGTAGATTGACAAGGGCTGAAGATTATATTTATAAAGGCAAGATAGGGCTAATGCCTGCCTGGAGTAGGTAATGAAAACATTTGGTATTTATTGACATTACTGCGATTCCGAAAAATACTGGGACTTTAAATTAATATTGTATTTAGTCATTTTGATGCTGGTCCCAATATTTTTTATTGGTTGCCGTAAAAATGTGTTATTTGTAGCAGTGCAATGTTGTTTATTACACTGTAAAAATAACAAATGTTTTGGGTTATAATACCACAATTTTGAAAAGATGTATCTAGGCCTACAGATGCAGTGGCTGTTATTCGAACAAATCTCAAAATGAATTTTGAGATTTGTCCGTGATCCTCCCTAGTTTTTCTAGGGCATACTATAATGGCCCATCGTATTAACACAGCAGGGGTCCCTGCTATTTGAGTCCTACCGGGATCTGCCTGGCTCCAATAGATACGCAGTAAGAGATAGAAAATGTAATAGGTAGATAGACCGGTGTATAGTCACGTTTGAGGAGATAAGGAAATACTGAATCAATATTGTACCACTGGTAGGGATATATGCACACAACGGAGGATATATATGAATTGTCTCAGAAGTCCTTTAACCAAATAGAAGTCCTACCTCTGTCTCCGTTTACTCCCGGATCTGGCAAAGGCAGCGTCCCGCAGCCCACGGTCAGCGTCGGAGCTGAGACTACAACTCCTGATATACTGGAGCCTTTACTGCTATCTTGCAATGCTGCTTCAAATCTGCCCACCGTTTCCTCAGAGATCCAACATCATGTGTGGTCCACACCAGAGCCTGCATCTACCACTGAAGCAACACTCCAATCAAAAAGTTGACACAATGTAGACACTGTAGATAGGTTGGTCCGCCGTCCAGATACAAAAAAGCCCCAAACAACTCAGCGGGTGTTAGAAAAAAAAATAAAAGTTTATTGGGTTAAATATTTAAAAAAAAAAAAAAAAAACATACTAGGGACAGAACAGGGACACAAATCTCCTCCCACACGTTTCACGCACACTTAGCGCTTTCTCAAGGAGTCTGTAGGAGTATTTGCAAAGGTAGATAATATAGACCCTCCTACGGAAGTAATAACATCTGATATTGATGATTTTTCACAGTTTTTTTCTTTGCCATCATCTAGATCAATATACTATAAGTACAAATATAGGATAAGTATCTGTCGTCTAAATTTAGCATAGGTTGAACTGGATGGGCGTTCTGGATGTCTTTTTTCAACCTCATGTACTGTAACTGAAAAAAAACTTACAACCTTTATGGTGCAGTAACTCATGTCTGCAAAGATTATATGCACTACATACAATGTCTGTGCTATACAAGATACAATACATATTATAATAATAATAATAATATGAATTTATGGTATTTTTTATTAATTATTTTAATTTATGTTAATATTATTATTAATGATAATATGAATTAAAATGATTATTATTAATATTATTGGGAATGATAGTTTATATGTAAAGTTTTGTGGTGTATTGATATTTCTGTTGATCAAATTATTTGTACAGTATACATCATGAATTCAACTTTATTGTAAAATTAATAAAATGTGTGTACTGTATATAGCAGTGGTTCCCAAACTTTTTAGGTTCAAGGCTCCCTAAGGCGATCAGGATTTTTTCAAGGCTCCCTAAGGTGATCAGGATTTTTCCACGGCGCCCAAAGTGAAAACAAAATTGTACAGTATATACATACCTAACAGTTGGAGTGCGCAGTTGGCATGTCTCTCACACAGACTCTCACTCTCTCACTCTCTCACGCAGACACTCTCTCACGCAGACTCTCTCTCTCACGCAGACGCTCTCTCTCACACGCAGACTCTCCCTCTCTCTCACGCAGACTCTCTCCCTCTCACGCAGACTCTCACACTTTCTCTCTCTCTCTCTCACACACACACAGACACACACACACACACTCAGACACACACACACTCTCTCTCTCACACACACACACAGACACTCAGACACACACACACACACTCAGACACACACACACTCAGACACACACAAGGGAAATCAGAACGGCGGGTGAATCGGAGCGGGTGGGGGGAAATCGGAGCAGGGGGGGAAATCGGAGCAGGGGGGGAAATCGGAGCAGGGGGGAATCGGAGCGGGGGGGAATCGGAGCAGGGGGCGGAAATCGGAGCAGGGGCGGAAATCGGAGCAGGGGGAAGCAAGAAAGGCATGGATCAGAACTCACCACGTGCTCCATGCAGGAAGAGGCAGGCCTTGCTTTGCAAGCTCGTATAGAGCTTGCTGCGGGCCCCAAAAAAATCCTGGCAGCGTGCCAACATGCTGCCTGGCGCATCGCGAGCACGCTAAATCCTGTCACCCCGTGGTGACCGGATGACGGGATTTATTGAGGTGCACGGCCGCGCAGGGGGCCCGGGTCCCCCGACTACAGGGCCCGGGACGCCAGTACCACCTGCCACCAACAGAAATCGTTGGGCCCGGGACAAACATTTTAAGCAGGCCCCCCCCCACTGTCAGCGGTTTTGCCCGCTGCCGCCCCCCATTTCACGAGCCCCATCTCTTCTCCCCACTTTCCATGTATTTCTCTCCTTTCCGTCTCACCCTCCCGCATCGCATGTATTTCTCTCCCCTGCTTCTCACTCTTACTCCCTCTTTTCCTCACTAACCCCCTCTCTCCCTCCGTCAATTACCCCACGCTTACTCATTCCATCCTCCCCCCACACAATTCCCCACACAAGATATATACCAAAAAACTTCCCACCCCCGAATACATACAAAAAAATCCCCACCCCCCAAATATATACTACCTCCCCCCCCCCAAAAGCATACAAAACAGAAAAGAGGGAAAAATTAAGAAAAAAGAGACAAATGGAAGGAGAAACCTAAAGGAACATTGCAAAACCCAATGAATCATTAAGTCCCTTGGGCTGCATGGTATTAAGGAGCACAATTACCTGTCCTTGTAAGCTTATGTATATCGGAATGAAAAGCCGTGAATTTAGGTTCAGAATATTAGAACATTCGCGATATATCAAATTTGCTCAACGTGATCTTGATGCTTTTAAAAAGATTACGTTCGTTGCACGGCATTTTTTGAAGCATCATGGGGCAGACAATACGCTTATTACCACATTTGCAATAGACAAAGTGTCACTGGACATCAGAGGAGGGACTTGGAAAAAGCCCTTCTCCAAAAGGAATGTAGATGGATTGTGCTCCTTAATACCAGGGGACTTAATGATTTGTATCTTTCCATTTATTTATGGATATTTACTGAGATGTTTTTTGGCTCATTAGTTCAGTTTTTTACTTAGCATGTGTTGATATATACTCATATCGTTTCTTGCTTGTTATTTTTTGTTAGGTTACTATTAGTTTATGTATGTTTTTATGTTAGTGTGTTTCACTTCTTCTTATTAAAATCTTTGACGCATTTTCACTGCTGACTGATGGTTCCAGATTTTTTGTTTTCTTTTTGGATTTAGTTATTACAGGTTTATTGTGAGTGCTTAATATAAGGATCATGTCAGTATTTTTTGTGTGCTTTTTATATATATATACATATACACACAATCACACACCCCCAATACATATATAAAAATGTATTTATTTATAAAATATTTTACTAGGAAGTAATACATTGAGAGTTACCTCTCATTTTCAAGTATGTCCTGGGCACAGAGTTAAGACAAATAATACATGGTTACAAATACAGTTACATAAATGAACAGGGTATACATTATATACAAGACATTGCATGCACAGTTAAAGATAATATATATTATGGGCATATGAAACAGTTACAAACCAGATTAAAATGTGTGACAGCCTTAGATTTGAAAGAACTTAAACTGGTGGTGGATGTAAGAGTTTCTGGTAGGTTGTTCCAGTTTTGGGGTGCACGGTAAGAGAAGAAGGAGCAGCCGGATACTTTGTTGAGCCTTGGGACCATGAACAGTCTTTTGGAGTCTGATCTCAGGTGATAGGTGCTGCATGTGGTAGGGGTGAGGAGCTTTTTCAGGTAGCTGGGTATCTTGCCCATAAAGAATTTGAAGGCAAGACAGGAAAGGTGAACTTTGCGCCTTTTCGAGTGATGACCAATCTAGTTCTTTGAGCATTTCGCAGTGATGTGTGTTATAGTTGCATTGGAGAACAAAACAACAAATTGAATTGTAGAGGGTGTCAAGTTTGCTAAGGTGGGTTTGAGGTGCCAAGCCATATACTATGTCTCCATAGTCAATAATTGGCATTAGCATCTGCTGTGCGATACATTTTCTGACCAGGAGACTTAGGGAGGATTTGTTCCTGTAAAGTACCCCTAGTTTGGCATAGGTCTTGGTTGTCAGGGTATCAATGTGCATCCCGAATGTTAAGTGGGAGTCAAACCATATGCCCTGGTATTTAAAACTAGTAACAGGAGTTAGGGTGGTGTTAGTGTTGGTTCTAATCTGGAGCTCAGTCGCTGGAAGCTTTAAAAATGTAGTCTTGGTCCCAAATACCATTGTTACAGTATTGTCAGTGTTTAAAAACAGTTTGTTTTGGGAAATCCAGTTTTCGAGTCTCAAAAAGTCAGACTGAAGTATGTGTTGAAGGTCAGAGAGGCTATGGCTGTGTGCATATAGGATTGTGTCATCTGCATACATGTGTATTGAGGCTTCCTGACAAGCTGTGGGAAGATCATTGATGAACACTGAGAAGAGTAGGGGCCCCAGAACAGAGCCTTGCGGGACGCCACAGGTGTTATCCAGGGGGTTAGAGTTAAAGCCAGAGATGGACACATGTTGGGATCTACCTGATAGGTAGGACTGGAACAAGTTTAAAGCATGCTTCCCTATTCCAGAGCTCTGGATTTGTTAAGCAGGATAGCATGATCAACAGTATCAAAAGCCTTTGCAAAATCTAGGAATACTGCACCAGTGAGTTGACTCCGTTCCATTCCACACTGGATTTCATTGCAAACTTTTAGCTGGGTAGTTACGGTGCAGTGTTTGGGGCGAAAGCCAGATTGGAATTGGCTAGGGAAATTTGTCTTGTTATAGTAATCGCTTAATTGGGAGTGGACACATTTTTTCATGACTTTGGATAGGATTGAGAGAAGGGAGATTGGCCTGTAGTTTGAGACAGTGTTTTTGTCCCCACTTTTGAAGATTGGGACAACTCAGGCAGCTTTCCAGGTCTTAGGGATATGGCCTGCAGACAAGATAGAGTTGACTATGGAAGCAATTGGTTTGTCAGTAGCTGGGGCACCAAGTCTTAGGAACCTAGATTGTAGTAAGTCAGGTCCACATTGGCTGCTTAGTTTTAATTTCAGGAGCGCTTGTGTAATCTCCTCTACGGATACTGGGCCAAATTGAAAATTGTGGGCAGTGTTGGGAGGGGGTGGGGCTATAGGGGTACTCCCAGGATGAGATTGATGTTTGTGGTTTGGGTTGCGTTTTGCTAATAAGTTAGTAGCACACCCCACAAATTAATCATTGAATGCATTTGCAATGTCGGTGGGGTTTTTCAGAGTAATGAAAAATAAACACAGAAGCGCTCAAAGGGTCAAGATATATGTAATACACAAGTAAAATAGTAACAAGTAAAAACTTACATATAAAAATATATAAGTCCAGTAGAGGCCAGTGCACAGGTAGCCAGTTCAAACGAATGGTAGGCGCAGGAGGTGTATACTGAGGCTCACAGATCAGTCCCGCGCGCTGGGGCTGGCTTGCTCGGTAAAACTCAGATGTTACTTCCGGGTTGCGGCTTCTAGCAGGACCCGTGTTGAGTGGTCCGCTACAATCGCTGGTGTTCTGTACTTCCAGCACACATCCCACTCGAGCGAGCTGGATGGAAGTGGGTCAAACCTTTGTGGAAGGGCTGGGACTTGTACAGCTAAGAGTCTGGATCCCTGCAACGCGTTTCACACAATTCAGTGCTTCATAAGGCGGTGGTTTAGGACACCTATAGGGGGGCCTTTTATACAGTCACTCTAATGTGAAAAAATAATTAAATAATGTGTATAGTGTGCACTGTAAGTGCAATTGAACTGTTAAACTGTGAGAGTATGTGAACACTCAACTAATGGTAATATACTGATGAATGTTTGGAATCAAATATATATATAATATGATATAAACATAAATAATAAATAAATAATAAATATAAATTTACAAATTGGAGTGTTTAATTAATACACTGCTAAAAGCCACCCATATAGGTGATATAAACATACTTGGTCATGCAAAGTTAATTAATTTCACAAGACCACAATTAATCTCATTAATAATACATATAAACACTAAGTGAGAGAGTAGAAGAAGTAAGAAAAGAGAAAGTAAAAATAAAGAAATATTTATTAAAACGAGAAATAAGGAGAAAAAGAGAAAAAAAGAAAGAGAAGAAAAAGGAGAATAAAAGAGAGTAAAAGATTAGAGAAAAATGAATAAAGAATAAGGAAAAGAAAAAATGAGAGACAGAAGGGGGGGGGAAGTAATGTAATCACAGTGCAAACCTAATGCCCATCTATCTTAAAAAAGGTGTGAGTTCAATATAATCATTAAGACCTCCTGGGTATTTAGACTGCAATGTAAAGATCCAAAATTGCTCTCTTTTGGCTATCTGAAGATCTCTATCTCGGCTCTTATATTACCCATAATCCTCTCAATTCCCATATATTGTACACCCACCGTACTGCAATCATGTAATTTTTAATATGGGCCAGAAGATGAGTAAGGGATTTAGAGGTTCCTTCTAATTTTGGGATATTAATGATATTACGTAGGTGCTCCATGATGCGTAACTTCAAATTCCGTTTGGTTCTGCCCACGTACTGTAGTCCGAAACTACACTGCAGTATATAAACTACATACGTGGACAGACAATCAATGTAATTTGAAATTTTATATTCAAGCCCTGTGACATGTGATTTAAAGGATTTGTCAGAGTAATATCGCCCTTAGTGATATTACTTGGCTGTTGATGGTTAGAAGGCTGGAATATGTTGTTGATAACCTTCCAGAAGTTAGCTGGGTTTGATGTATTCTGGAGGAGATTGTCAGAGTAATATTGTGCTTTTGCATGCCTTGTTTGCCTTGTGCACATGTTCCGCAGGCATCTATAGTGATTGAGATCCTTGGTAGTGCCAGTTACTTTGTAGCTTTTCCACAAGGCATCCCTGAACTGGTAGAGTGCTATAAGGGCAGGTGTATCCCATGGAAATTGAGCACCCCATACCCTTATTCTGCGTAGTGGAGCATGGGTATAACAGAGTTTTAAGAACTCGGACTGGAAATAGTCGAGCGCAGAATCAGGGTCAGGAATTAAATCGATTCTGTGCCAAGGGCAGTTGGTAAGGTCAGCCAGAAACTGTTGTGGGTTAAAGTTTCTAAATGTTCAAGTGAGGAGAAAATTACCCCAACACCCCCAATACATATATAAAAATTACCCCAACACCCCCAATACATATATACAAATTACCTCAACATCCCCAAAACATATAAAAATTACCCCAACACCCCCAATACATATATAAAAATTACCCCAATACCCCCGATTTTAGCAGTTTGCTGGTCTGGAGCATTCAGGTGTGTGTTAACACAATGCCAAGAGGAAAGACATCAGCAATGATCTTAGAGAAGCAATTTTTGTTGCCCATCAATCTGGGAGACGGGTTATAAGGCAATCTCCAAACAATTTAAAGTCCATAATTCTACAGTGAGCAAGATTACTCAAAAGTGGAAAACATTCAAGACAGTTGCCAATCTTCCCAGGGGTGGATGTCCCAGCAAATTCACCCCAAGATCAGACCGTGCAATGCACAGAAAAATTGTAAAAAACACAAGAGATACATCTCAGACTCTACAGGCTTCAGTTAGCATGTTAAATGTTAAAGTTCATGACAGTACAATTAGAAAAAGACCGAACAAGTATAGTTTGTTTCGAAGGGTTGCCAGAACATGGCAGCACGGCTTAGGTTTGCAAAGTTGCAGCTGAACAAACCACAAGACTTCTTGATCAATGTCCTTTGGACAGACGAGACCAAAGTGGAGATGTTTGGCCATAATGCACAGCGCCACGTTTGGTGAAAACCAAACACAGCATATCAGCACAAACCCCTCATACCAACTGTCAAGCACGGTGGAGGAGGGGTGATGATCTGGGCTTGTTTTGCAGCCACAGGACATGGGGACCTTGCAGTCATTGAGTCGGCCATGAACTCCTCTATATACCAAAGTATTATAGAATCAAATGCGAGGCCATCTGTCCGACAGTTAAAGCTTGGCCGAAATTGGATCATGCAAAAGGACAATGATCCCAAGCACACCAGTAAATCTACAACAGAATGGCTGAAAAAGAAAAGAATCAAGGTGTTGCAATGGCCCA
Source organism: Ascaphus truei (assembly GCF_040206685.1). Taxonomy (NCBI): domain Eukaryota; kingdom Metazoa; phylum Chordata; class Amphibia; order Anura; family Ascaphidae; genus Ascaphus; species Ascaphus truei. The sequence continues at coordinate 396,313,911 of NC_134484.1, read as the reverse complement.
GTCAAAGTCCAGACCTCAACCCGATTGAAATGCTGTGGCTGGACCTTAAGAGAGCTATGCATAAACAAATGCCAACAAACCTCAATGAACTGAAACAATGTTGTAAAGAAGAGTGGGCCAAAATTCCTCCACAATGATGTGAGAGACTGATAAAGTCACACAGAAAACGATTACTTCAAGTTATTGCTGCTAAAGGTGGTTCTACAAGCTATTGAATCATAAGGTGTACTTAGTTTTTCACACATGGCTTCTCCATTTTGGCTTTATTTTTGTTAAATAAATCATGACACGGTGTAATATGTCATGTGTTGTTGTTCATCTGGGGTTGTATTTACTAATTTTAAGACCTACTAAGGAACAGTGATTGTTATTATGTCCTGATATGTACATCCATGGAAGTCAAAGAGGGTGTACTTTCTTTTTCACATGACTGTGTGTGTGTGTGTATGTGTGTATAAAAAAAAATATTAAGCAGATTGGATTGCTTCGTTAAAAACTTCTCTTGTCTAATTGCTATGGTTACCCAACTCACCTAACGAGATGTTCCTTGAGAGTAGTAACCACTAATTCAGCCTTTGAGCGACTGAAAATAGCACAAGTTCAATAGCGCACTCGCATCCAGGTAAGTATATATTAAAAAATAGAAAAGAGAAAAACACACACTAATGCAACACAGTAAAAATATATTAAAAATTCCAGAAGAATATCGTAGTAGTCTTACTCACATTTAGTGCGAGTAATATGGGCCTTTCGGTTATTATAAGTAACCAACTCTAGTTGTAGGTCATCAGCAGCAAGGTAAACAGGCGGCTCCCAAAAAATAGAGGAGAGGACAGAGTACAGTTGTAGGCAGTGGGACCATCCTTGGTCATAAAGTGGTGGAAAGTCCAATGTGAACTCTTCACAGGAACCTCGTGGTGGCTGTCCACAAACAGGTCACCGGATCAGGAGAGTCCGAAAGTTCTTGTGCGATTGTTCACAGTACCACTGTACAGCAGACTCTCCTCCGCTAGTGATCTCACCCTACGCGTTTTGTCCGAAAACTTCTACAAGAGGCGTCATAGACATATCTTCCGTTGTCCTCCTCTTAAATATCCTGTAATTACGTGTCCATCCGGGGCTTCGGGTGACGTCAGCACGATACGCTACGTTGTGTGTCACTGACGTCACTGCATCCTGAGCTGCTTGCGTGTCAGAGGCATAGCAGCAGGGAATGAAGCGACGTCCTCCCGTCTAGTTGGGCTGCGTATCAGCATTGTAGATTCTGAAAACACATCGAGCTTTGAGGGTAGTTTAAAGTTTTGATCCGACGAAGGCAAACATTTATTTAAAATGTTTTACCAGGAAGTAATACATTGAGAATTACCTCTCATTTTCAAGTATGTTCTGGGCATAGAGTTAAGATGACAAACAATACATGGTTACAAATACAGTTACATAAGTGAACAGTTTATACATTATATATACAAGGCATAGAAATCACAGTTAGAGTTAATATATATAATAGGCGCATGTAACAGTTACAGACCAGATTAAAATGTGAGACAGCTTTAGTTTTGAAAAAACTTAGACTGGTGGTGGCTGTGAGAGTCTCTGGTAGATTGTTCCAGTTTTGGGGTGCACGGTAAGAGAAGGAGGAGCAGCCATTAATCATGGCTATAACAGCATAAAGGCTGGATACATACATATAGCCATATACATAGTGACACGATAAAAAGGAAAATATATGGCACTCATAACAGTTCTCATAAGGGTGTAACATAAATGGTAACACAGATTGGGTAGTGCCCATTAATTCAATATTGTCGATGGATGATAAATTCTACAATAAAGAAAAATAATATTAATACCACATAGGTACTACTAAGACCTAGAACAAATACAGTACATCATAAATAAATAGAATGACTTAGCTGCATAAAAATACACTACATAGGTGGAAAACTGATAGTCATAAGAGTGTACTATAAAATATACTATAAAAATTAGGAGGTCCTAGGAGTAATACAAAGACACATAAAACTGTTAAATGAGACTATAAAACATGGCCTCTTATTTTAAAATTCATACTAAAAAGGCATTAATTTCAAAGTCTAAAATCAAGCCTTTGATGATTCCAAAAGGATTCTTTTTGTAACAGGTGTGCTAGTCTCACAACCCCTCCAATGCTGTTGGATTTGCTCAATATCTAAATAGGTGAGACCTTTGGAATCAGAATGAGTGTGTTTTTTAAAAGGAAGAGGCACGCTGTGATTTTCTGCGCCCAAGCTGATATTTATAATGTGCTCTAAAATCCTTACTCTCTGCGGATGGATTGTTCTCCACACATATTGTAGCCCGCATGGGCATATCAGAACGTAGACAACATATGTGCTCCTACAGTTAATAAAAGTATTAATTTTAAAGCTATTTCTGGTAATATTTGAAGCGAATATCTAATTTTTTGGTCCATTTTTGCAAGCTTTGAAAATTGTGCATTAAAAAACTTTTTGGTTTACTAGTTAACAATGTCTCTCTATTGTCGTTTGTTACTTTTTTTGTGCACTTGGTGCAAGGCTGTCTTTACGGTTCCTGGCTCTGGTGAACATCACCTGAGGTACCTCCGGAAGAAGTCAGCCAGAACCGGATCACGCTTCAGGACATTTACAATTTGCTGTATCTTCTTTGACTTTGTTAAAATGAGTAATAAAAGGAATAAAATTGTCTTTCACCTCTTTCTTTTTTTTATATTACTCACTAATAGATTGCCTCTATCCATTTGATCAATTTTTTGTTTTGTCTCTCTTATTGGTGGATCTTCGTACCTTTTTTCAATAAATATTTTTCCAAGAATTTCTGCCTGTTTGTTGTACTCTTCTTGTTCTGAACAGTTCCTTTTAATTCTCCTAATTTGTCTCAGAGGAATATTTTTTAACCATTGTTTGTGATGGCAGCTATTGTTAAGTATGTAGTTGTTACAATCCACCGGTTTAAAATAGGTTTTTGTATAGATAGTATTATTTTTTTGGAACTTCCTGTCTAACCTGCTGATGATGATCTACAACTAGAGTTGGTTACTCACAATAACCGAAAGGCCCATATTACTCTCACTAAATGTGAGTAAGACTGCTGCGATATACTTCTGGGATTTTTTATCTATTTTTACTGTGTTGCACTATTGTGTGGTTTTTCTCTTTTCTATTTTTTAACATTATACTTACCTGGATGCGAGTGCGCTATTGAACTTTTGCTCTCATCACCCTTGTGGATTTGGATTAAATCCACCTCTAAAGCAACACCCAACACAGGACATTATTCATTTATTTATTTTCTTTTATATATTCTTCTTCATTATTTATTCACTAGAGTACTTACGCTCAAACCCCTGTTTCCATTTGAGCGACCGAAGACTCTTTTTACTGCTGCTCCTATTCTTATTCATCCAAACTCTGAACTTCCATTAATAGTGGAAGTTGATGCATCCGACTCTGCCATCAGAGCTAACCTGTCTTAAAGAATTGGACCAAAGATGCTCTTTCACCTTTACACATTTTATTCTTACAGTATCAAATGTCATCAGCTGAGATCTATAAGACTGAGAACAAGGAACTCTTTGCCATTAAGTCTGGCTTTTTACGAATGGAAACACATCTTAGAAAGAGCCACTCATATAAATACCATCCTTACTGATCATCGGAACTTGGGGTTTACTCTTTAATTTCAAAAGACTGTCTGCCCAGCCTGCTCGGTGGGCTCTATTCTTTTCACGATTCAATTATTTTATTTCATATCACCCTGGTTCTAATAAGCGGAAAGCATATGCTCTATCTTGGTTGTCTCATTTTGCCACTTAGTCTAGTATGTTAAGAAACAATTGTGCCCAAGAAACATTTCCTTGGTGTCGCCTCTTCTTCCAACATTATCTCACGTATTAAGGGAGCCTGTTCCTACGAACTGCTACTATTAAATCCTCCACAGGATATCAATTTAGATCTCCTAAATAGCCTCTAGACTTTCAAAAACTGTCTGTTTGTTCCAGTATGTTTTAGATTAGAAGTTCTGCAATTTATGCATGATTCTAAGTCTGCCTGTCATCTGGCTTTCCAAAAGACACAGGAACTATGGTCCCGCTCCTCTTGTTGGCCCAAATTTCAGCAAGATGTACACAACTTTGTTCTGAAACTGGCGCCAGGAAAAAGACCCTTCATGCCTTCCCTTTGGGATTACTACAACCACTCCCTATACATACATATCCTCGGGGATCTATCTCAATGGACTTCATTGTCAAATTACCTCCATCAAGAGGATACAATACTATCCTTGGTGTGGTTGACCATATCACCAAAATGAATCACTTTATCACCACCAAAGGTCTCCCTATAGCAGACAAGACTACTGAGTTAATAATGCAAGAAATATTCCGCCTTCACAAGGTCCCGGATGATGTCATATCTGAGACTATTTTAAATTGTATCAAATATCAAATAATAAATCTGATTTTAGCATCTATGTAGCCGTTGTCACTTGCTTTGCATACTGTATCTGTTAAAGTAATCCCATATAAATTACATTACAATGCCTGAGCAGTTGATAAAAAAAACAATGAATTACTGTGTTATATATGCTGCTTTTTCATTAAGATAAATGTTCAGAATTTCATCTGCGATATTCGCATAATCCTTTACTATATTACATGTCTAGTTACCCCTGTGACTAATTTACAGGAAAGATGTGCATTTACTTAAAAATTAGTGATCTTATTTTTCTTCCACACCACTTTCATTGGGGGTGACATTTTAGTATAGCATTTTATTTATATCCCATTTTTATTTTAGTTTTTTTTCTACATAGTATTCTAAGTTTAATCAAAAGTCAATTTGGAAAGGCCATTCTGCCTAAGGGATATTTTTCCATTAAGTATTTTGACATATCGGTGGCCTTAAGGGATTATTGGTTTTTGAAGAAATATTAACAGCTGAAAATTTGCATTTTAATACAGTTCTCCTCAACCACTCATGCAATTTTATTTTTAAGACCTGTGACAGGCTTCAAAGCTTTGGTTCTAAAGCAATCTCGTCAAAAAGTAGCTAACATAATTTTATTACAAATGACTAAGTTTTCTAATAGTTTTTTTTAATCCAGCTTGAGGTGTCTGTGAAATCAACACCAAAACTTTCTAATCTGTTTTAAACAAGCCTTGGGAATTATTTTACATTGGAAAGAAACTGGGAGAACTACTTTTTTAATTGTGAAAATGTGATAACAGCTTTTCTCAGCAACTCTGCAGTTTTCTATACTATATTCTTGTGAGAGAATGCCACAAAATGCAAATGTGAAAATTGAATACATTTAGACCCTGGCTATAACAACAGATACTATTTTATGTTACTTTAAGCAGTTGTATTTTCTGCTAGATACTCCTATTTTAATTCTCTATTTTATTTTGAAGTATCTGATGGACTCTAGGCCATGTGATGGTATTAAATGATATGTTACCATAGCACATAATTGATGTTAGCAGAGTTATCTTTTGAAAACCTTAATTTAGCATTGTCTTGGTTCATTGATAATGTGATTATCATTTGACAATGTAAAGTAAACAGCTTTTGGATTTTGGATCGAGTTTTAATAATGTTTTTAGATCTGTTGATCTGTAAAGTGGACAACAATTTCTATTCCAAATTACATTACAAACTCATGACATGCAGTACAGTATATTCTAAAAAAATATGTAATTAATAATATTACTAAGAGACAATTTTTAAAGGTGAGCAGGATTTGCAAGAGAGAGGGAGATTGCAAACTGCAAGCATTTCCGTAACTGGATAGATTTTCTGCTGAAACAATAACTTGTTCATAAGATGCTATTTATTATATATAAAAAAATCTTCCCATGTTAATACTTCAAATTATAGAAAACCTATACTGTAGATGTAATAGTTACAGTACATGCACTAAATGGAAAGGTCTAAGAAACATGCATTTCTAAACTTGCTAGTTTCTCATACATACCTGTCCGATGTTGGAGTAGAAAAAAATTATCAGAAGGGCGAATATATTTTAAGTACAGATACATTAAGTCAACACAACAATTTATATATTATATATCTATATATTTTTCTTTGAGATAGTAGCCAAGAATAAAATAGCTTGTTTTCAAATTGACATAATATATAAAGGAAGCTAGTTGAAACCCTTCAATCACGAGGCATCAATAGGGACACATACACTTTACATAGGCATTTAACACTATTCCTTATTCATGTTTGGTAAGGTTACTCAGATGAAGGAAGCATGAAGATTTAAAATAGATATATAACTAACAGATATTAATAAAATACATTTTTATTGAGAAAACATAAATACACATACTATATGTTATGAAAATTGGATTTATTAAGATCACGAATTTAAATGTGCAGAGGGTTGGCAGTCTTCTTTTAAACCCTATCTTTATTCCTTACGTAACATGCAGGTGCTATTTCAATTTATTGTATGGTGCAATTTCAGTTGGGTCAAAGACCTCCGTAGTAAAATTACCAACCTTACACATATAGGCTAAAGTACTGTATATTACAGTTCTGATTACTTTCGTTTTTTAAAACATTGTTATGTCGCCCTGAATTTTTAAAGCATCTGACTACAGTCTGACCATCCGAGTACTCTCATCCAACAACATTGGAGTTTATAAGGCATTTAAAAATATTTTGAAAAAGAGATAGATAAAATAAGATGAAGCTATTAAAATAGAGATAGGAGACAAATTCTTGTGAAAAAACAACTACATCAAAGGATCAAAGAAACCAAAATCAAATTTTTAAATTGGGATTCTTTGATACATCTACTGCATTTTTGTCGCTGGATTGCACACATTTTATGCCAAAGACACATTGGCCCATGGCCTCTAAGGTGACCAGAGTTAATGTACAAAAACTAAACTGTTATTAATTTGAAAACCTAAACTATTATTTAGATTACAATTTTAGGAATTTTTACCATATCTAGAAACGTTTGTTCCCCTTTTTGTAAGACTTGCAATTTTTAAGAGCTAAACATTGTAGGACTACATTTCTATGTTTAAACTGTAGACAGATACTGCAGACCTATATAGGATAGCTTTATCAATTCAAAGAAAGGGCAAATAGAAGGTTTTTTTGATATATTACTCCATTTTCTGTTTGTTTTAAATATAAGAAAGTGTTTCTTACATTTCATGCAATTTGGTGACTAGAAAAGGTTACACCACCTCAGTCCTAGTGGCTAATTTTGATGTAAATGTACAGTAAAATAGAATAGTGTTGCACAGAGACACAGAACGTTATACATATCATTATAATCTATGCTAATCATTTACTGTGTCTCCTCTCAGTATCTTCTCCTACTGACAACCCCCAATGGCAAGCTAATGGACACAGCGCAAAACCTACAGTTAAGATCTTGATTCATGGATGCAAGATTAAAATGACACAACTGACGTCAATATTGCTCCATATTTGCCTTGATATACAGGACATGGTGGACACCTATAACATTAATAACAACGAACAACAGCTAGACATTTGCTGCTGGGATTTTATTGTTATATTCTAATTTTCTGTTAGCCCATAAGAAGTTCTGCTTCAGTTTATATCTAATTACAATTTTCTAGTTTATTGTATGACAAACAAGGTTTCAATTTCAAGAAAAGGTCAAAAGAAAATGAATGAAATCCTCCAAATATTTAGATTTAAAACAAAAATGAATGTGTTCAAAGAGTAATCTGACCATGTTCAGAGCACCAGGTGATTTACAGCATAAATACTAAAAATGCAGTACTTAATTTTTTTGTTATTAAAAACCCTGGGAGAACATTGACAACCCTCTGTTGAGAAAGTAGGGAGACGGCTATATACCTGTATAATAACTGGCAAAAAAACAAAAAACAAAGGGCAACTCCTGCTTAGCAAATAATTATATGTCAGTGAAATGGTGAAGGTGCATATATAAATATATAATCACATGAGAAAGAATGTGCTCTGTTTGTTGCAAACAAACCAGAAGTATGAGAGTTATCAATAGAATCAAAATATCATTTTCTATTCCAAATGAGTTGAAAATAGTTATGTGAAGTTAATGAAAAATCAAGAAGCAATAAAAACCCAGTCGTGAGAAGGCAGGCAGTACAAACTTAGGGAACTAAATGGTACAATAGGAAGAAGCATCTTGATGATGTGAAATGCACGTTGGTCATGTTACTGTTTTAATTTAGTCAGTCTTACCAATCCTAAGTGATCTAATCGACAGTTTCCGTTTCCGTGTGTTAACGCAAACCACAGGACATGCCACTAAAGCTACACTTCTCTGCCTCCTAATATACTACTATTATTGCAATAGGGAGATATGTTTATCATAGATAGGTGTAATTATTGCAAACTGTAATAGCATAAGTATTCTGAATATAACGGAAATATTTATTTTTACAGCTACTAATATGTCTATTCTCTCTGTACTTGTTATCTTTTTAGGGCATTTGCAGTTTAATTATTCTGCAGATATGAAGGCTACACGGAGGACTTATAGGAGATATTGTTGCTATTATTGACTACATTTTTTGTGTTAACTTATTCTTGAGTGAGTGAACAATGCTTACTGTATCAACATCTGTTACCCATACTAACAGCACTGAAAATCTTTTGGGTATAATTTCTAATTTGTATAATTTACTTCCCCAAGTATTTTCTGACTGCCTTTTTCAGGACAGGATTAAAAATAACCCAGAATTGTTGCTTTATTTTTCTTTAATTTATTTTTAACTAATCTTGAATAAAATATGATTTTATAATTCTATTTATAACTCTTATAGGTGTAGATAATCAAAGCTCCGTTAAATCTGGTCTACTAACGTGCCGTTACCTAATTACTGTTGCAGCGGTCGTTATTCAAACAAATCACGGCGCCGTTTTCGTGTGCGCTGCTGTATTCCACACGGCCAATCGCCCCAGGCACACGTGTTTATCATGGTTGCTTTGTTTGAATTTCATGGATTGTGTGCAATTAAATGCAATGAAATGAATGAATTGTACTGTAATGTGTACAGTACTGTGCTACTGTGCTACTGTGCTACTGTGTCAATTTCAGGTGATTAAAAGCCAAAACACTAAAATGCAATTTTCTGCACTCGCCTGCGCTCGTGTCTAAAGGCGGTACGGTTGGAAGCAATCGCACGCCATCACATGGGTATTCCGAGATATAGACCGCATGAAGTGTTTCAATAACGGCCGATGCATCTGTAAGTAAAAGACATTAGTTTTCAATAATTTAACGTGTATCTACAAAGCTAATTTTATGCAAAATTAATGTCTGTTAGGCTATTCATTTGCACATGGCTAAGTTGGGTTATCGGCTATCACAGCATTAGCCAACTAACGTTGGAATAAGTGCTATCCCGTGCTAACTGGCTGTAACACTGACTTGTGTTAACCATAGGATAAGGAACATTACAGGTACATATTGCAATGTATAAGGAAAAAGAGGGTTGTGATGGTGAGGGGGTAACCAGGCTCATAATAAAGGTTAAGCCCAATTGGTTACCTCTGATCCATGCATTAGGGTTCGGGAGTGTCAGCTCTTGAGCCCAGTGATTGTACATGCTTGTAAAATTATGCGACAATAAAGAATGTATGTGTTTTTACCTTTCCAGGAGTGCCAGCGAGCAGAGATTGCTAGGCTGTGAGTTTCAAGGGGGGTTTTACAGAGAAAGTGTTGTCAGAATGTGCCGAGCTACTCGGGGTCCAGAGTTGCTGGATACCACAAAAATGTACCCGGGAATAAGGTCGGATTCCTGGATACATATAGGCATATTGCTCCGACAAAATCTGCCCCTGAAAACTCTTGTGCGACTCACTGATAGGATTCCCTGCTTCAGCACAGACCAGAAATGTAAATGGGGCATAGGGATGTGAGGTGTTCCTGAACTTGTCAAAGGGTCCCTAGGTTAAGGGGGATGCCCAGTTAATGTCCAGGTCACCCAGAACCTGTGTAGGGTTTCTGGGGTACTGCAACCATACATAAGGATGTGAGGAGTTGCACTAAGCAGGGTTCTTAAATCTCCATTTTTTACAGCGTTGCTATCATGGTATGCAGAAAGCCCCAAATACCAGTGAGAGTAACATTTGCAAAAATGGTGAGTAGCCGGCGGCAAGAAGATCGCCTCTCTGAAAAGGACTCACTCAAATTTTTTTTTAAATTTACATTTTATTACTAGTGTACGTGAGCAGGGGGTCTCTGGAGCAGAAACGTGTTAATTTCAGGTCCGGGGACCCCTGCTTCCTGAGATACAGGCCGGGTTATGAGGTGCCGGTATCTCTTATGCATTTGATTCCCACGGTCACTTGACGCGGGACATTTCAATGTATACAGTAGGAGATACCAGCACCCCACAACGGGGCCTGTATCTTGGGAAGCAGGGTGTCCATGTACCTGAAATCAATAAGGTTCTGCTCCGGAGACCCCCTGCTACAATATACTAGTAATAAAACCATACAGTATTTAAAAATTTAACAAATTAGCTACCGTAGTGACTAACTGCTATGGTAATGAAGCTCCTTTAATGTAATTTTTATTAATAGTGTGCATGAGCAGGGGTTCTCTTGAGCTGAAGTGCTTTGATTTCAGCCCCTGTGACCCCTTGCTTCCAGAGTTACAGGCCCTTGTCAGGCCATTTTTATATTGCCTGCGTCAAAAGACCGGGAATTAAATAATGAAGGAGATACCGGCACCCCATATCTAGGCTGAAACTCGGGAACCAAGGGGTTCCCGAAGCTTAAAATCAATGCACACTAATAATAAAAATTACATTAAAGAAGCTTCATTACCTTAGCGGATTGCCGCTAAGGAAATAAAGGGCTTAAAGCTCTATAGCTGCTTTATGGAGGGCAAAGGGGGTGAGTGAAGCGGGTACTTGGCCCTTCATTCACCCCCTCTGCCCCCAATAAACATTACAATATGTACAAAACACCAATACACAACCCACCCCCTGTGCGCCCACATAAAACCAGATTTTATATTTTTAGACACAGGATGGTGGGGTCATCCCCGCTGGTGTCTGTAGACCAAATGGGGTCCCCGGGTGGGCCCTGTGGGTGTCTGGGGATCCCCGTGTGGTCCCAACAGTGTCTGGAGGTCCCCGGGTGTTCACCACAGGTGTCTGGGGGCCCTCAGGTTGTTCACATGTGTGTCTGGGGGCCCTTGGGTGGTTCCCATGGGTGTCCGGGGGCCCCACAGGGGTGTCCAGGTTGTCCCTGTGGGTGTCTGCGGGCCTCCACAGGTGTCTGGGAGCCCTCTGGTGGTTCCCGTGGGTGTCTGGGGGCCATCTGGTGGTTCACATTGGTGTCCAGGGGCCCCATAGGGGTCACCAGGTGGTGTCTGGGGGTCCTCGGGTGGTCCCCGTGGGTCCCCGATTGCTATGGTACCAATCCTGTTGTAAAACAAATTAATTTGGCATACATTTCAATGAAACCTCCCTCCTTCCCCCTTCCCCCCCCCCCCCCCACAACCACCAAACACATACAGTACAGTAATGGGTAAAATAACTATTATACAGGTATGGATAATAGTTAATTTACCCCTCATGTACCCCTTATTAAATCAAACCAGGCAGCATCAATTATGCCTGGCAGCATAAATAAAGTAAATAAAAAACTTTCTACTTACTGTCCCGGCCAGCTTTATTCTAAAGCTTGCCGTGTGTATCGCGGGCTGACAGCGGGGCTTTTCTCCGTTTAAAACGGAGTTTCCCGCGCGGCGGCCGCTTCAATAGATAAGCGCTAATGGCGCTTATTATTGAAAGCGCCCGAGGCACGGGAAAACCAGCCGAAACCGGCCGAAGATTGCCGCGTGCCGTCCACAGCTATTTTTAACCTGCGGAGGCAGCTGCATTAGCTTTAAGCTGGCCGGCACAGTACCCCTGCCATAATGAAGGGTGTCCTCATCAGTATACTGCAGGGCCATGTCCTCCGTTGCCAGAAAGAATACAATAAATGCATTTTTTGGCAAATGCTTGCTTTCTATTGAGTGTTATTTTTTTCAATTGTTTGTCATTTTGCTGGCTTGTTTATATTTTTTTCATCCGATTGATTAACGTTTTTAATTAATTATTTCTTGTGTTGGCTCCTGCTTTAAATTGATGTGTTGGATAGTGGTTTTATTAATTCATTGATTTGTTGGCTACTGGTTAATTTTAATTAGCCCCTGAGGAAGACTTTACAGTGGAAACACGTGTTGGGTGATATCAGTTACCACTAAAGGAGCCCTTGTTGATGACATCTGGAGTGGAGGACAACTTTAACCAGCCCAGTACCTGCTGTAACGGCCGTGGAGCAGATGCTGCTTGCTGTGAATATTTTGTCTGACCCCCTGTGACCCAGTGTGGTCTGAATGCTCTCAAACAAAGGCACTTATGTAAGTGGAATACTTTGTGTTTTTAACATTAAAAACAGTACTATACTATTTTGCTTTTTCCCTCTTTTTTTGTATATGGAATTTCCCCCTCTCTATGTGGATCTGGAGAACCTGTCTGGAGACATAAGTTGGTAACTTTGAATAACCACAAAGCTCTGATTTCACGTTAAACACGTGAGTGCAAATTTCATATATATATATATATATATATATAGTCCAAAGATATTAGGCAGCTTTCTGCCCGGTTTTAGGTCAGAAAGTGCAGGAATAGTGCAAAATATTCCGTTCCACAGCTTCCATTAACTCGGGCTGGTGGATGGAAAATCCAGACCACAGCTTACATTGTGTCTAGTTCTCCCTCACCTGCTCTCCTAATCACTAGAACAGGTATTTAGAGCAGAGAGGTTTGCTTTTCAGTCTCTCTTCTTAGAGCCTGGAGGCTGGGGGTATCGTTGCTCCCCTGCATCCAGTTCAGGGAGGACGCCCCCTTCAAGTATCACAGTACCAGAAGATTTGCTGGACACTTGGGACCGAGTTCCCCACCACGAACAGATAAGACAAACAAATGTTTATTGCTGTGTCTAAAGACTGTATGCTGTATCTAGTGACCCTAAATGAGAGGGTATTGTTTTAAGCTGGGAAACCAGGTTAGTTGGCCCAGCAAAAGTTAGAGAGGCTGATTCTACTGTGTAGTTAGATCCCTGAATGGGATAGGATTTCTTTATATGATTTATTTTTGTTTCTTAAAGTGACAGTGTGTGAAATATTATAACAGTGATATGAGTAAACCGCTGAAGGTTAATATCTGAGTGCCTCCTGCCTACACCTGTTAAAGCTGCAGTCCCTTACTGGGATGAAAATAAAGCAGGCAGAAGCCTGAGTTAAACAACGTAATGCTTTATATGATCCGTTTATTCGTATAATTAACCCTAGAAGACTGTGTCGGGAAGATCCCAGACAGACGTCAGCGCTACAAAAGAGGGCGTTTGTCACAATATATATATATATTCTGTGTATTGATTTGTTTAATGATCTTTTAGCACATATGACCTGTAAGTCTATTTTAACTTTATTTGTTACAATAACTGTAATATTTCAAACATACAGTACATAATGTTTCATTGTATACACTTTCTTTCTGGAAATGGCATAATATACTGTATGCATGACAGGAAACACAATGATCCCTGCATATAAATTATACCAAGATGTATAAACTAACAGCATGTATTATCTTCTGTTAATGTTAGTTGTTTCAGTTTCCCTAAGTACATTAAAAACATATTATGATATTATAAAATCACGAACATTAACATACTATAATGTGTTAGAGTTATTTTTTATTAGTGTTGCATTCTACATCAAGATCCATTATGAATGTTGATGCCTTTTTCCTCAGTTGAATTTCGTATTAAATTGTTTTAGGGCAGCAGAAAAACAGAGTTTTTCAAATAAAGAAGTGCATTTTTTGACACAGTAAAATTATTGTTTACACTGCCTTATTTTCTTACATTGTGTTGAATCAATTTTGCGTTGCAAACACCTGCCATCTGCTAAATAAGTTTACGAACTGAACAATGGAATCTAGAGATCTCTCCCACATGGCAAGCATAAGGAATGTCAAATAGCTTTACTTATGAAATACATTTTGCTCTTTGTTTCTATCTGATGTAACCTGGTCAAAGATTTGTTTGATAATGAAAACCCTTTACTTCTAATTGTAGTATGTTTTCCCTCAGGGGTTATGTCACAGTCTGACTTTATAATTAAAAAAAAAAAAATGTCTTCTAATTATGAAGCTTACCCGGGGGTGAAACGTTTTTATGTGAGAATTTCTTGTAAATGTTTATCCTAGATTTAGCACAATGAAAATCAGACAAAGAAATAGGGATAGTTGTCATCTGCTTTTCAAAAAAAAAATCTTTGCAATGCTAAAAAATGTTAGTATTTGATTTTATTTCACTTGAAAATACTGTACAGTGAATTCATAAAGTATTTTAAAAAGCAATGAATAATTGCAACAAAAACCTTTCTTTTTATTGGCAGTTGTAAAAGTCTTTGAGGTTTACTGTTTTCAACCAATACCTACATCAATAATCCACTATCCTATCTCCCAACAAAACATTTACAAAGAGTTGAAAAGACTTTCTATCAGTTCACATATCTCACACTTGTAATAATAAAATATTTAACCCCATTCTAAACAGACACTTCTAACATTAAAACTAAACAGCCAATATGGACCTGACCTAGTACAATCAAAGCTTTTCCAACTCTGTGCCCCAGTCAATGCCATATCACTTGCCTCCCTCACCAACTCTATTTTGACTTCAGGACAAATCTCACAGAGATTGAAAACTGCTAGAGTTTTCCCAGTCATAAAAAGTGGGGACAACAATATTGGGGGTTATGTACAAAGCAGTGATAAGTGTTTTAAAGTGAGATAAGTGCTTTATGGCGCAATTTATGGCGCATTTTTTTTAGCAATGACTGTTGGGCTATGCACTAAGCTCAATGGCTTTGCGTTCTGATTTTCCTAAAAAGCAGGTTCGTTAAAAAGTGAGGCCGGGGACGCGATTCACTAAGGCCTTGAGGCCATTTTTTAACATACCTGCTCAAAATAGCTCAAAACAGCCACAGCGTACGTGATGCTTTTCCCCCCCTGCTAGCGTTCTGAACCTCTCCGTTCGCTACCTGATAGAAAAAAAAGCCGCCTGTAACATTTGCATGGAGATTTGCTATCTCCATGCAAGACTGTTACAGGCGATCCTACACTAAATAAATACATTTTAATTATAGTGTACATGAGCAGGGGGTCTCTCGAGCTGAACCGCATTGGTTTCAATTCTGAGGACCCCCTACTTCTGGAGTTACAGGCCCCGTTATGGGGTGCCGGTATCCACTGTAATTTTAAAGCTTCCTCGTCACGTGACCGGGAAATGTACATTCAGCAGGGGATACCGGCACCCAATAAAGGGGCCTGTAACACCTGAAGAAGGGGGTCCCCGGACCTGAAACCAATGCTGTTCAGCTCCGAGGACCCCATGCTCATTGACAGTATTATTAAAGCAAACGTAATCATTAATTGTTATATGTGTTCATTTACACGCTAAGGCAATGATGGTCCCCTGAGGTTCATGTATGTCCCCTTATTTTTCTGGGGTATATGTGGGAGAGACCATGGAAGGAGTGAATCCATGTAATATAATTTTCTTGTCAATTACAGTGTGTAAAACATACTGGACACCTAACAAGCTCCTATTGAACCCCCAAAATAACCACAACATATATATAAGCATATGAGTGTCACAGAGGAGTGCTACTGAGCATGGCAATATATATTTAAAACCAGAGACAGAACATAAAACACAGACAGAGCTCAGTTTTAGAACATCCAGTGAAACTCATACACGGTACAGTGCCTAAATATATATGTATAAATATCTATTAAGTAAAATGGTCTTTTAGTTTGACATTTCTGGCCAAAATTGTTGTAAGCCCCTGAGCCAACGGCATGGCAGACCACATTTCAGGGGTCCCTAACGCTAATATAAATTCTTAATAACCTGTGTAATAACAGGAAGAATGATTTATAGTAAATCTGTCAATATTAGTTGCAAAGTTCTAAGTCTGATTGAAGCTTTTATTAACCTGTACATTACCAGGAAAAGCACTCTGTATTAGAGTTGTCACTTTGCAACTAATATTGACAGATTTACTATAAATCATTCTGGCCAAAAATGTCAAACTAAAAGACCATTTTACTTAATAGATATTTATACATATATATTTAGGCACTGTACCGTGTATGAGTTTCACTGGATGTTCTAAAACTGAGCTCTGTCTGTGTTTTATGTTCTGTCTCTGGTTTCAATTACAGTGTGTGTCATTATTTTGGGGTTGGGACATGGCAGTGTACTGGTTAAATTCTGAAATGCTGACGTCGTCAATTTAGGCAATCACCTGAAAACAATACTAATCACACTTGTAGCCAATTTTTTGGGAGGGGTACCCTATATTAAGCGTCCATTTTGTTCATTTAGTGTGGGTGTTGTTGTGAGGAGAGATAGAGTCGAGTTGTGGTAGTAGTTGGAGAGAGTTGGAGAGAGTTGGAGAGAGTTGGTGATTTGTTGGCGAATATTGAGTGAGTTGTCTTGTGTTATTATATTTTGTTTATCTACTTTTTTGTATTGTTAGTGTGATTGAACTTTGTTAGTGTATCATTTTTCTTTATATTTGTTTCTTGTGAGTGAGTCAAATAGAGAGGATGAGTGGACCTGGATGTGGGAGTGGTGTGGTGGCCTGTGTGATTGGGGGTGTGGTGGAGCGTGGGAGTGGGGGTGCGGTGGGGAGTGGGTGTGCGGTAGAGCGTGGGGGTGCGGTGGCTGGTGGGGGAGTGTGGGCGCAGTAGCTGGTGGGGGAGTGTTGGAGCATGGGAGTGGGGGTGCAGTGGTTGGTGGGGGAGTGTTGGAGAATGGGAGTGTGGGTGCAGTGGAGCGTGGGAGTGGGGGTGCGGTGGCTGGTGGGAGTGGAATGAGATGTCGTGCCAGGGCAGGTACGTCCCGTGATGACACTCCAGGTGGTGGAGTGCAGGTGGATGAGGGTAGCGGGACTACTGGACTGGGAGAGAGGGACACTGTTCACCATACAAACAGTGATGATGATAGTGATGAGGGGCCATCAACAAGCCAGGCGCGGCCAGAGGGCCTAAGAAACCCCCGCTTTACACATCGCGAAAATGACATCCTGGTTGAAAGTGTCATGGATTCCTATGAGCAACTCTATGGATCATTAGCATGTAAGTTTTGTATTTTAATTATTCGAGAACAATATATACATTAGGTTGTATATGTCTTATTCTCATGTATTAACTATATTTCACATGTGTAAGTTGTGGGGTGCTGTGGAACAATGAAGGGACCTCTAATCTGTCTTAAGTACATATAGAACATAAAAAGTGTTGTCCGCACTCATATTCAATACTAAACAATTAATGATACTTTAAATGATGTTATATATGAATGACTCAAAGTGAGGGTCATTCATTGTCAATGTGCCTACAAAATGTCATCACATACAATTAACTGAAGGGTGAGGGATGGTGAGGGAAGGGTGAAAATTGTCATTATGAAAAATTATGGGATATGATAAACACATCCCTAAGAGGGAAGGAAGCGGTTTAGATGAGACGCAGGGGAACGCGACGTTTCGTGCTCACTTACCCCTTTTACAGGCCATTATCATAGCTAGCACAAAGTGGGACTATGTTACTTACCCACTCCCTCACACTAATTTCATCACATTGTTAAAATAAATGGTATTAAGATGCCATTACTGTTAATTCAAGACATGCCTAACGTTACATACAGTTGTTAAACATGTATGCTGTAACGGAGGTGTGCAGCTGATTGTTCACATGTAATTTGTCAGGAATGCGTGCATGACTTACACTAATAGGTGTCTGTAATTAGAGGGACATGTTATAATTGTTACAATATTAACATACGGTATGATTTAAATACTGAAATTGATATGAACACTGTTACATATACACAGATAAAACCAAGACCAGTGTGAAGTCAAAATTGTGGGGCCAGATAGGCCGAGCTGTCTCACCAGCTGGTGTCTTTCCAAGGACATCAGAGACGTGTAAAAAAAGATTTGGGGACATAAAACATAGGCTCAAGAATAAGATGGCACAGGCTGGACGCATCACAAGTGGGACAGGAGGTGGACCTCCAGCATCACTGAAGTTACAGTCTTACGAGGAAAAGATGTTATCAATAATTACTCCCCGCCTTATATTTGGAATTGGAGGGAACAGAGATATTGGGCCATCTCTTTCACATTCGACAACCAGGTGAGTCGTATGCTATGAGATCAATATTTACTTGAGAAATGCAAGCATTTAAAAATAAAACTACAATAATCTTTTTAGATGTGAAACTGAAATGTCAACATTACACATGTCCTTATTCATTTATGTCAAATATGCTTTTTACAGTATGTTAAGCTGCAGTTCAATAATTATCCTGCATGTGTGTTTTTGGATAGCAATCACTAGTGTACTGACCACCAATACTTGTAGCATGTTCAGTTATAAACAAAACTACTTGTAAATAACAATTGTATTTGATTTGAACAAGCATGCTTGTTCCTCTTGTTCATGTATTAACCATTCACATTAAGCATATATAAATATGTCGTCAAACTCCGCACATCAATGCAAGGACAACTATAATTTCGCAACCTATGCAGTTGTTTATTTAATTAGAGATTGCACACAAACTATTGCCGTTATTAAATTTACATAACAAAAACATAAACAGGACATTGAACTGCAGCTTTAACTGATGCACATCTCCAAATTTTCGACAAAACATATGTGCATTTACATAGTATGTTCAGCCAAATAAAGAGGAGCACAAAATTACTTAGTCATTACGTTGAATTTAAAATGTTGTTATTTATTATATAGTGATTGCTGAGGACATGGATTCTGATGTGCCTGCATCACCACAACAAGCTGTCCGAATTGAGGATGAGATGACAGTAGATCCCACACATAGTGGTGTCCCAGATGCATATGATTCCGGACCTGATTTGCTTGGATTCCAGGATACCGGAAAAAGGGAAGGGAAACACAAAATGGATGTGCACCCTAAAAGAATTCACTTATATGCACACCAACCTAATGTAAAAATTAACTTTTAATAAGTATCTTAAAACATATATTACCAAAGTAATGTGCAATGTGGATTAAAAATATATTAAATCAGAAATATCTGGCATCCGTGTCTTTAATTATTAGGTCGTGCTGTCCCAGATATCCACTTAGTATTGATGGGATACTGAAGACAGAGGATGCTAGGAGTCAGGGTGTTAACCCCTCTGGAGCAACGATGAGACCCAGTAGTGATAATATATAATTGTTCACAGATAGAGCTTCCTTGCTAGTTAGACCAGTGCTACGCACTGCAATAAGGGCCCTGGTGTATTGAAGTGCAAGTGCCTGGATAGTGAAGTTAACACATATAGTGTAATGATAGTACAGACACTGCAACATACAACCACCAGACTCAGCAGTGCTGGGGTGAATAGCACAAAGATAATTGTGAAGGCACCTCACATAGAGTGCAAGGAAAGCAAGCACACAAACTGTGAAAATAAATAAATAAATAAACAACTATCTGCTAGGGTCTACAAAGTTAGAACCAGGAGACTGCAGACACTGCATTAAAACAGCTCCAAGTAGGAGACTGACAACATTGCGCGTCCAACGCGCGTTTCCCTCCAGCAAAGGAGCTTCTTCAGGGACACGCGCGTTGGACGCGCAATGTTGTCAGTCTCCTACTTGGAGCTGTTTTAATGCAGTGTCTGTAGTCTCCTGGTTCTAACTTTGTAGACCCTAGCAGATAGTTGTTTATTTATTTATTTATTTTCACAGTTTGTGTGCTTGCTTTCCTTGCACTCTATGTGAGGTGCCTTCACAATTATCTTTGTGCTATTCACGCCAGCACTGCTGAGTCTGGTGATTGTATGTTGCAGTGTCTGTACTATCATTACACTATATGTGTTAACTTCACTATCCAGGCACTTGCACTTCAATACACCAGGGCCCTTATTGCAGTGCGTAGCACTGGTCTAACTAGCAAGGAAGCTCTATCTGTGAACAATTATATATTATCACTACTGGGTCTCATCGTTGCTCCAGAGGGGTTAATACCCTGACTCCTAGCATCCTCTGTCTTCAGTATCCCATAAATACTAAGTGGATATCTGGGACAGCACGACCTAATAATTAAAGACACGGATGCCAGATATTTCTGATTTAATATATTTTTAATCCACATTGCACATTACTTTGGTAATATATGTTTTAAGATACTTATTAAAAGTTAATTTTTACATTAGGTTGGTGTGCATATAAGTGAATTCTTTTAGGGTGCACATCCATTTTGTGTTTCCCTTCCCTTTTTCTGATTCACTTTTCAGTTCACAGTTTGCACCCATCTTTTTGATTACCTCACTTACATAATTGATTACATTATACAATTGGTATGGTCCTGTGATCACTCCCCATCCCTTCGTTGATTCCAGGATACCCAACCAAATTCTGAAAGTGATGACAATGGGGAGATCCAATCGGGCCAGGGAGACCAGGTTTGTGCTGCAGCATTATCAAATTTAACCAGCCTAGAGGCCAGGTTTATCAAAAACCAGCAAGATCAGTCACACATACAGTCTCAAACACATGAGAAAATATATGAAGAAATGAAACATATGAGCAATATAATGACAAGACAACAAGACACACTGGACAAAATGGCAAATAGCCTCTCTGTCATAGCCACATGTATGGGTCAACTTGTGGCACATGTCCAGGCACAGCCTCCGCCACAGGCATAATTACAGCCACAAAGCCAGCCACACGCACAATCGGATATACACATACTATCCGATCTGGAGCTATTATCAGATATAGATCTAATATCAGAGCCAGAGAGGCAAATAGCTCCAGAGAGGCAAATACAGGCAGAGATCCAAAGTGAGGCAGAGTTCCAAAGTGAGGCAGAGATCCAAAGTGAGGCAGAGATCCAAAGTGAGGCAGAGATCCAAAGTGAGGCAGAGATCCAAAGTGAGGCAGAGATCCAAAGTGAGGCAGAGATCCAAAGTGAGCCAGAGAGGCAAAGTGAGCCAGAGAGGCAAAGTGAGCCAGAGAGGCAAAGTGAGCCAGAGAGGCAAAGTGAGCCAGAGAGGCAAAGTGAGCCAGAGAGGCAAAGTGAGCCAGAGAGGCAAAGTGAGCCAGAGAGGCAAATCGAGACAGACACACAGCCAATGCTACATCAGGATCATAATGCACCGGATCCTATGTCCCAGGCTCTTCCCCTGGGCCAAATACTAGCACTGGCACTGGCACAACCATTAGCAGTGGCTCAAACACTGTCCCAACCACCGGCACTGGCTCAACCACTGGCACAAACCCCGGCACTGGCTTAACCATTGGCACAAACCCCGGCACTGGCTCAACCACTGGCACAAACCCTGGCACTGGCTCAACCAGTGGCACTGGCTCAACCACTGGCACAAGCCCCGGCACTGGCTCAACCACTGGCACTGGCTCAACCACTGGCACAAGCCCCGGCACTGGCTCAACCACTTGCACTGGCTCAACCACTGGCATAAGCCCTGGCACTGGCTCAACCACTGGCACTGGCTCAACCACTGGCACACGCCCCGGCACTGGCTCAACCACTGGCACAAGCCCCGGCACTGGCTCAACCACTGGCACTGGCTCAACCACTGGCACAAGCCCAGGCACTGGGCCAGCATTAAACGGCAAGAAGAAGGCAATGATCAAGTCACCGTGGACGTGATCCCACACCAACTCCTCCCACACATTCATCACAACGACTATCCCCCCCCCCCCCAAATAAAAAAGGTCTTATTATTGTTCCCGTAAGTCTTCATATTCAATTATTAGCATTCATTAAGGTTCAGCAAACAACTGAACAATGTGCAATAATCAAGTGTGTATGTAACACAAGTAAGGTGCATACATGTGAACGAAACAGCATATGATTTTGCATGTGTGAATAATGTATGTCATATCTATCTATATTTTATACCGTCTTAATTGAGAAAAATTAACATTATACATATTTGTTCATTTGAACATGTTATTTCACAAAACAATTCTATCCAAAGTGTGTTTCAGAGCTTGGCTACTGAATCAGGTATAATATGGAAGTACACATTTCATAAGATACAGAACACCTGTATGTGGGAGAAGAATACATGGACACTTCTTCCTTTGTATAATGACCTTGTACAATGTTATGCAAATAATGCAAGTTTGGATACTTTGTAAGAACCTTGAATTAAGGAATAGTTTTGGTTACTGTACTCCATTCCGTTAAAATACATGCAGTTTGAGATGTGTTCTACGGAAAAGCCATTGAAAATGGCTCAAATTCAAATTCAAACTCAAGTTCTCCTTTCTCTGACTCATGCAATACCTTCGTTAACCCTGGCTAGTTCTAAATCCCTAAATGTAAAGGCAGATTTAGCAGATTATGCCCCCCTTAAGGCTCATTTTGCTAAATCTAAGACCACATCTCCTGCTGCTGGGTATCCAGACATTGGATATTCCTGTCCTTGTCTCTAAGGGGGCTATGTACTAAGATCCGCGTTTTTGCGACCGATTGGAAATTTTTGCTCTACAGGATATCGTTGGGACCTATAATATTGTCAAATTTGTCTTATATGTTTTTATGATATATTAAATGTTTTTTATTTAGTCATCTGTGTGGTTCAGCAACATTGTTAGTCATTGTTTGTTTGTCTTGAGTGTTTACAGTATTATACTATGTTTTCCTTTTTTATATTTCATGTTTGATCACCGTCTGCTGAGATCATCATTGAATCTGCCATACGCCATCTGGTTGTATATTCACTTTCTTATATTTATATATTATGTGTTAGCGCCATTGACACCATTACAGTTCCATTTCTAATGACCCATGTTCCCAAAGCCCACCCCCTGGGACTGTCATTAGTTGCTGTCATCCCCCACATCTCTGGTCCTTCGCTCGATCCTCCTGCTCTTGATTGGCTCATCCGAAGAAAAAATCTCCACTATTTGGTTAGCCCCCATTTCTTCATGTTTTCATTCAGAGGCTGAAGTTCAATACAAGCCAATGCTGATCTGGGCTCCATAGTTGTTCATGGTTGGTCTCTGTGACTAGAGGCCAACTGGAAAGTGAACTGTGAATTAGAGATGGGTATCTTGAGTTACGGAGGTTATTGAATGGGCAGATCAAGGCCTCATCTAGGTTAAGATAGCTTTGGCAGCACATTACACCTAGAAAGCTAGGAGTTCCCTGTATCCAAAATTTATGGATAGTTACAGAATAGTCCGAGAATTAACTTCCCTGACCCTCAATCATAGTTGAATGATGAAATCGATGAGCAATGTCTACAGATACCATAGCTTGACCAAAGAAGAATTGGTCACTTGAGGTCAGAGAGGGGGGGTGGGGTAAACCGGAGCAGAAGTCTTCTGCAACTTATTGAGGCATGAGGTGGTGGTACCAGAGTAACCAATGCAGCAAGAGGCTGCAACTCTGTTCCCACTTTGCCAGCTCAAACTTCTGCCAGGTTGCACAGTCCGGTGCAAAAGTTCAGTGATGCTCCCACAGAACTCACAGGGATACTCTGTGACCTGTTTGCCATTATCTGCCCTAATGCCTCGGCGGATGAAAGGAGGTTGGCCCTGCAGTGGTCCAACACTAGCTTTACCCTGATCTCCAGCCAATCAACCAACAGTGAGTCCACTTTTAGCAGTTTAGACTCGGCTGCCAACTCTTCTTCATGCCTCACATGCAACAGCTTCCGAAAGTTTGACAAGGAAAAGAAAGATATTGATAGCTATTTGTTGTCTTACAAGAAGCTCGGCAGCCTTCACTCCCGAGGTGGATTGGCTGAAGTTCCTTTTGCCCCACTTGAGTGGGAAGGTCCCTGAGATGTACACCGATGTCGACCTAGAGAATGACGGATTTTTTTAGGTGGTCAGGCGAGTTCTCCTCGCCTAGTACGCCATCATCCCTGAATACTATCAGCTTTAATTCTTGTTACTAGATAGTGGGCCCCAGGATACACACATTGAGTTTGTGTCCCGCCTGACTCGCTACCTGAAGTGCTGGGTAGCTGGCAGTGAGTTAGACACCATAATTTAACTTTAGGATCTCTTCACCATCTGTTCCTGCTCTGTTACATTCCAAAGGGCCAGGAACGGGTCCTGGAATGCAAGGTGACCAAATCCCAATAAGCCACTAAAATGTCTAATTTAATTGTGTCCCTTCATCACTGCTACTGCTGACAGTAGATTACATTAACCATCTCAGGTACGTGAGGTAGCCACCTGCAAAAATACCCAGACCTGATTCGACATCCCAACTAAACCCCAGCACCTCAAGCTTGAACTACCAGTTCAATAGAATTTCTGCATTAGATAAAGTGTTCTGTGTGGCTGACCCGGGCATGTGAGGATCAATTGCCCCCAATGTGGTCCGAACACCTAACCTTGTTCGTTATGTACTGTAGCTGGTTCAATAATGTTATAACAGAGTATTTATTTCAATACATTAAAAAAATATACATGTGCACATACGGTTGTCAAAGTAATAAATACTACCCTAGCATTGGCACATACAGATATTGTAGACATTAATGCTTCCACTGGCGCATTGTATCCAGACACACACAATGTGCCAGTGAGAGTAGGCACAATTGTGTCTGAATTAGCTGCAGCAGAAAAAGGGGTGGGCTAGCCTGTTATTGCTCCTGCTAGCTCGTCAGTGGTTTCAATAAAACCTGCTGCATCAGTACACTTTTGCTGTATACTACACTTCTGTTTCTAGCTGTTTGGTATTTTCGGGGAGTGGGGTGAGGGGGGGGGGGTGTGATTTTCATTGCTTAATATTCTGGAGCAGTCACCGTTTACAGGGTAAAATAACAGAGCCTTTCCAAACATTTTCAATTTCACAGTCCAGTACTCTCTCATTGAAAATACCAAAAAATGTATTCTAGTAAAAGTTTGATAAATATTTGTTTGTATTTGATTAAATTGCTTTACTTGTTACATTGTAAATTCCAGTATTAAATAGAAGCGTTTCAGGTAGAAAGTGTCTGCTAATAGTGACACTATGTAGATTCTGCATCAAACAGATTTGTTTTTTGCAAAGTATAGCAATGCCAGGTAGCTTAAGAGTATTTCCACCTCAAGGGCCCAATTTGACAAATGTTTGATGTATTTGATGTATGTTTATTCAGCCCTTGTGCTGTATGAAAATTACTCTAGGAAAGGGGACAGAGAAGAAGACATTGATACACTGATATGCACATCAAGGTACTATAATTTTCACATCAATATTTCAACTGTTCCATGTCACCCGAACATAACTAACACTTATGCTGCCAATATTCATGCAACATGATGCATTTACAGTAGCATCATTGCAGTCCTTTTTGTTTAGCTTATGCAGTCGTAGACTATAGAAGCATAGTTTCCTTACACAGAAAACAAACACTAGTAATGCCCTACTCTTTCATAATTATTTAGCTAATGCTATTAATATACTAATCTTTCAGGACTTTTGCTTTTTTTCTTCATTTTTTTTTTTTACATATTACTAATTAGCACCCTTTATCAATTAGCAAGTACAAAGCTGTCTTGCTTCAAACAAATTTTAATGAAACATACAGTATTTGTACTGTTGTTTTCTTTCTAACACACTGTACTGCAATGCCAAATATGTTGAAGTCTTATAAATAAATAATCATATAATTTGTTTAATTTGGGTCTTTGAAAGATTTTGTTAAGAATCTGGTTCAGTGGCTATTTAGGAGGGTGTAGAATAATATAACGTGTCAGTGAGTCAGGAAACCATTAGAAAATCACAACAGGAATTATGAGTAACATGTTCTTTAAATAGTCTGTGGGGAGGAAGAACTAACTTTCACAACATATTAGTACCTTAATGCATGTACAGATGTAGCCGGACACAACATCCATGGAGTGAAAAAAGGATGTTCTATTGCTTAAGGAAGATGACAGCTGCAGGCAGCTGCAGTCACAAACCACCAGGAGGAATCAGTTGCTGCTAACAAATTTCTTCATACAAGGAAGATATATAAAGCCTAGACTTTAGATAGGAAAAAATAGAGGTAGGTTAATAGCACTACAAATAGACTGCAAATATTATAATATTAGTGTAGCACCTGTTCCCCAACCCTGAGTGAGATCATGCAGCTACCGTGTGTTCTGGTGCGGTGCACACCTGTGAAGTGTAGACCTTGAAAAACTCTATGGTGGTATGGGGTGATTTCAGGACAGGTTCTCAGTACCGATCTTCAATGTTGTAGCGCCTCCTGCCAGTGAGGATCCTGGTACAGCCAAGTTTGTCCACACTGGTACCCAGATAATGTCCCAGAAAATGCATCCACAAGTATAGTCTAACTGGGTTTATTAATGGCACATGTTGTTCATACAGGCGCAATCCCTGGGGAATCATCCCACAAGCGTGAGGTCCTGTAAGCACCATCCCAGCTCCTTTACCCATGATGGTATACAGGGTAAGACATGCTCCTACTCCACGGGGGAGGAGAGAAAGACCTGACTTCTAGGGATAGTGTCAAATATGTACCCGAGGGGAGTGGCTTGTAACCTGCCCCATTACAAGGCAGGTGTGATACTGACAGGCATCAAATTTTGTGCATGTGACCCAGCCAGTATCCTCCCAAGGATGACATTCTCAGGTTGTTGGTAGACCCGCCCCTGGATACAGTAACAGTGTAGAGCTTATCCCTCACAGTGCCTATACCTAACAGGACTTATACTGTTAGGGCCCAAAAGAAAGATAGTAGCCAGAGGGTTAGACTACATCCTCCCCTTGTACATGCGAGAAGAGTACAGCACCATCAAAAACTGGAGTCAGGAGGGGATCCAAATAATCAAAGAAAATCTTTATTGGAGTAGAATAAGCACAGGGAAACACCTCCTACGCGTTTCGAACAGTAGTTCTTTGTCAAGGAGTGACATTCATGATATACACCTCTTGTGTTTTGGGATTGATTAATCATTCTACAGCTGGGTATTTGAGCATTCTAACAAACCTTCCTTGTTACATCCTCCCCTTGGTGAAAAACTTGCACGTGCTCGCTGAGGAATACAGTATATGCAACACCAATATATTGTACCAACAACCATGATTTGGAACATAATACATATGCATTAGATAACAATACCGTGCAACAGTATATAACTAAACAACTGGTACCTCCCTTATTGGAGAACCCTGGATCCCATACAGCTGAATTCACAAAGCCAGATCAGTAGTAATGCTCAGGGTCAGGCTTCTTTACCATCCTGCCCTGGCTATCAGGCACTGTGACAGAGTGACAGTGCCCCCACCCGTTCTAGATGGATATTACGGCTCACTACCCATACCTTCCCGAGATATTTAGCTCTATCCTCCCCACAGAGCATAGACCATTTTGTACTACTGATCAAATAATCTAGCATGGCAGATTTAACTCATCCCTGTGTGCTTCTGAACTCCTCGTCAATGGTTTCGGGAAATATGGATAATCAAACTCCATTTTCTTGAATTGCTGCACTAGTACACTCTCAGCTCTGCTTCTGAACTCCTCTGCTTCTGAACTCCTCATCAATGGTTTCGGGAAATATGGATAATCAAACTCCATTTTCTTGAATCGCTGCACTAGTACACTCTCAGCTCTACTACACTTCATTAAGTGATGCCCCACTGCCTTACCGGGCAAAACACAATATAAAAACCCTACCCATAAAGGTTTCATAGGGCCCTCCATATGTTTGGGAGATAGTGGATTATCTGTGGGAGACTTCTTAATATGCTAACGCATGACCTCAGCTGTTTCCTCTGGCATGAACTGGCCCTCCTCCCACCAACACTGTACCTGGTCACCCTCCTCCAGAACAAAGCATATCCTGTTCAAATGAGGCACGTACCCCCTATACATCGGGTCCCACCTTAGCAAGTTGCCCACTATAGGTGTAACATGCAAGTCAGACACTTTATCATCATCACTCAGGGGAACTACAGACATTACTGGTAACAAAGCCCAAGGTGACAGGGGTTTACTGCTAGGGTAGGGATCAGCATGAGGTATGCTGGCAGTGTGGGTCGGGCACCTTAGAGTCCTTCAGGGACTACTGAAACCTCCCCAGGCGGAGCAATGGTAGTGTTCATAGTCCCAGCAGTGCTCAATTGGCCATGGCACAGAGCAGTTGTGTACCTGGCCGCAGCAATGGCTGCAGCCTCTCGTTGGTTCATCTCTTCTTTTCTCCCACTGCACTGCAGAAGAAATGAGTCAGCAGAGGACTGATCACTCAACAGGGAGAGAGCAGCAGTCTGGGAGTCCATCTGGCCGGACAGTTCCACTCATTCAACACCCTTGGATTATGGAGATGGGATCAGCATTGTGGTGGTGTAGGAGGAGATAGTACCAGCTGGCACTACCTTATGGAACTCTTCCACGAGTTCCTAAGAGGAGAAGCACCTCTCAGGGGCCTGTACATATGCAGCAGGGCGAGCATGGGTCTCGCACATCTCCTTGCTCTGCCGTAGATATTTTGTTGCAGCTAACTGGGCTTGGGTCCAGCTAGGATCAAAATCCCAGACCTCCATTCCGAAACAGTCATCTATTCCCGAAACAGGTAGGCCAACCTCCAACTTGGGAGCCTGGGAGGCCCCGACCGGTACCTCGGGGATGGTCGTGCTCTCATCGTACGACGAACTGAAAACAGCATCAAGTTTGGTGGGATCCTCCCTCGTGGAGCAGGTTGGTGGAGAGGGTGAGCGGAGTACCACGCAGTAAGCAGGTGGGCCTTCTCCGCGGATCTCCTGCAGAAAACTGGACGGCTCTGACGTTGCTCTGGGCAAAGCAGTAGAGGACTCCGACCACGGCAGAGCAGTAGGTGAGTTTCTGAGGGCCTCAATCCACATGGCAGAGCTAGAAAGGGTAGGTTCACCCTGCCCTACTCTGCATAGAGAGTCAACCCCAGAGTTTCTTCTCACCACACCAGCTTCCGCACAGGCACTGGGGAAAGTTAGTTGCAGCACCCAATATAAAAACTCATACATCAGTGCCATATAATGAGCTTGCGCATCACCCGAGGATCCTTGGCCCAGCGCTGATAATTTCTTTACCAGGGTATAGAGACTTTTCAGCTCCGCTGTGTTCATATCAGTAGCAGGCAGCTTGGGCCCCAGGAGTGACGTAGCTCCTGTCCAGGGCAGTCGCATAAGGGGAAAACCCCAAGTAGTATGTTGTCATCATCTTGCTGAATCATCCGGTTAGCTCGTAGAGGGTTCCTATTTCGGTGGCCATTTTTTTTGGCACTATAGCAGCTCCTCACATGTCTAGCAGCCACAGCGTCCACGTGTGTCTTAGCTCCTCACATCCGACAGTCCTGGTCTAGTCACGCCCTATCACCCTCCCCATAGTGGACCCAGGCATCCAATCAATAGGGAGAAAAGAGGCACGGTCTCTGCATTGCAGGACAGTTCTGGCGGCTGAGCTTGCGCTTGATTGAAGCAGGGGATCTCCAGAGCTGAACCGCATTAATTTCATGCCTGTGGACCCCCTGCTTCCTGAGTTACAGGCCTCCGTATTGGGTGCTGGTATCTCCTGCAAGTTTAAGGGGCCTATTCTAGTAGGTTTGATAACTTTTCTGCTACATCGCAAGATTTGGCATGTTCCTGACGTATGGTTTGTCATTGGAGTTATCACTGTATTTAGAAAGAATCTGAAACCCTCTCAAACCGTCAGGTAGGAAAATGCCAAAAACGCTCGGCGTAGTAGAGAAGTCATCTCAGCTTTTTCTAAGTTCTCCCCATACAATCTGGCCGCAGAGCTGCATAGAGAGCTGCACCGAGAGAGCCGCCTCTTCCTGCGCAGCTCTCGTAGGCGATCGCAGTGTTTTTATTAAAAAATGTATACCTGTGCATGAGCAGGGGGTCTCCATAGCACAACCGTGGTTTCCCAAGTTACAGGTCCCGGAATGGGGTGCCGGTATCTCCTACATTTTACATTTTAATAAAAACAGCTTCATTACCTTAGTGGCTAGCCGCTAAAGGCACTGAAGGGATTAAACCTGAATAATATGTTTATTGGGGGCAGAGGGGGTAGATGAAGGGGGTAGTTGCTCCAGGGTGCATAGTCCTGCTGTGAAGGTTGCAGGAGTGGTTAACCCCTTAACTACCATAGCAGTGGGAATAACTACTGCACCGACACACTTTATTCGAGCAAATACCCAGTATGTACCTGGCAGATACCTGGAATGCGCCGCTCCTCACCTCTGACAAGCCCCGTTGCGTTTGCCTTCCCAGCCTGGGTTCATGCCTGGCTGACGGGCGGCTGATCTGTTAAATGATAATGATTAGGATTTAATAGGCTGCAATGCTTCGCGTGTCTACCAGATGGCATAAATTCATGAATTGTTATGCAGTATATATATATATACTGTGCAGTATTGCAGCCAGCAGGAATAAAATGCTTCAATCCCTGCTTGGAAAATACCTCAATGCACTCGGGCAGAAAACAGTCACAAACCTCAATACACCCGGGTATACCCGAATTCGTGGAACTAGCCGAGCTCGAATAAAGTGTGTCGCCAGTGTATTGTAATGAAGGGGTTACCCACTGCCGCTACCCACCAGGTAGGATAACCACCCACCCTTGGGCAACGACCCCTTCACTCAATCCCTCTACCTCCAATAAACATTAAAAAACATAACAACCATACTAACTTGCTCCTCTACTACCAACAACCCCCCAACACAGTAAAGTACAATAATGGGCAAAATTACTATTATCAAGATCTGGATAAAATCTCATTAGCCATTCCAAATAAAACATTATCCAGCCATCATAAAGTAAATAAAACTTGCACGTACCACTGCAAGGCTCACCATTCTCTGTATCCATATCCTCCGTGGGTAGGAACACAACAAGAAAAAATACAATCTAATGGCCACTAATCCCTTAATCACCTTAGCAGTTAGTAACCACTAAAGAAATTAAGGTTAGCCCCACTCCCCCGCTACCCACATGGGCGGCCTAACCACCCATCCCTGGGAAACTTTCCCCACCCTCTACCCATTGATTGGCACAGTGGTACATTATTCCCATATAATAAGGGCATGATAAGCCACTATGGAGTCAATGGAGATCTAAAAAAAAACAACAGCACTAAAAAGACAGAACAATACAAAATATCTAAGTACCTAAACACCAGATCAAAGGAATCAAACCCCTAAACACCAGAAGAATAAAATAAATAAAAAGCCTAAACACCAGAAGAATAAAAAAGATCAAACGTCTAAACACCAGAAGAATAAAAAAATCAAATGCCTAAACACCAGAAGAATAAAATAAATCAAAAGCCTAAACAACACATCAATAAAACAAATCAAACACCTAAACAATCCAAACGTTTAATAAAAACAAGCCCTACTGCACCGACACACTTTATTCGAGCAAATACCCGGTATGTACCTGGCAGATACCTGGAATGCGCCGCTCCTCACCTCTGACAAGCCCCGTTGCATTTGCCTTCCCAGCCTGGGTTCATGCCTGGCTGATGGGCGGCTGATCTGTTAAATGATAATGATTAGGATTTAATAGGCTGCAATGCTTCGCGTGTCTACCAGATGGCATAAATTCATGAATTGTAATGCAGTATATATATATGTACTGTGCAGTATTGCAGCCAACGGGAATAAAATGCTTCAATCCCTGCCGGAAAATAACTCAATGCACTCGGGCAGAAAACAGTCACAAACCTCAATACACCCGGGTATACCCGAATTCATGGGACTAGCCGAGCTCGAATAAAGTGTGTCGCCAGTGTACAAATACATAACAATTAACTCAAAACAATAAACAGAAATACAAAGCATAACAATTAATTAAAAACAACCATTTGCCAAAAAATGCATTGCCTTTCACTGTATTTATCTATACCTAAAGGAGCACAGATAAATACCATTGGCAGCCAATGGTCAAGCAAAATAATAAAAATTAAAAATTACAATAAAAAACCTGAAAAACAAAAATTACATACATTCAATATTTTTCTTACCTTTTAGATGTCTTCACCCTCCAATTCCCGTGTATCTGGAAGCTCATAATCTGCGATGCCATCTTCCGCGATCCTCCACAGCAGGTAAAATCTTCTTGCTTGAATCTTCTTTCTTGAATCTTCTTTACTTGTAATCCATAAGGAGATGTTGTCTTGTTGGCTTCGTAAGCTAAAATGAGCTAGAACAGGCCTTTATATAAGGCCTATGATGTCACTTTTAGGGTCAGAGGGTACAGCTCCAATCCGATTGGATGCTGTTCCATGTGACAGGCTTTTTTAATGGATGTGACGTCATCTCAAAGGGAGGTACGTCACATCCTTATACCAAAATGGCTGCCATTGTATTGGGGACAATCCGATTGGTTGTGAAATATTCAATTTCTTTTAAAGGACGTGACATCATCTTTATGGGGGATGTCATATCCTTTAATAAAAGGCTGTCTTCACATGGTACAGGAACCAATGGGATTGTGAGTGTACCACATGTTATATCTCACAATCCCATTGGTTCATTTACCATGTGTTGGCAGCCTTTTTATTTAAAGGATGTGTCATCATCCCTTAAAGTTATGTCACATCCTTTACATCCTGCGACTGTATGGCACCCCCTAGTGACGTCAGACATCTACTCCCTCCCCCTTCCACCCTCCCCTTTCCCTCCCCTGGTTGTGTGTACACATTTCTGACCTAGGTATACACACTAGTATATTCTAAATACTGATGTACTGCATATTCTTATGTGGCATTTCACTGTAACTTTGCAGGATTATACTGATGTCATCAGCAGTATACAGTCACATGTTTTTAATAGTATATTGCTGTATTAGTTTTGTGCACATATGCTTTATTAATATTTTGGTGTGTGGTTTATTTACACTTTCAGGGTGATTTGTAGGAGTGTCTCAATCCTCCCTGCTCTGACACTGATCCCATGGCGACGGATACATCTTTGTCCAGCCCTGTGAGTACAGTCTTGATTGGTGCACGCCCCCCCTTTCCCCCCCTGACGGCCGGGTCACGCTGATGTCATCATGGGGGAGTGTTCAGTCTGGGGAGAGGTGTGCCTGTGGCTGCAGTCCTCCAAGACAGCTCTATGCTGTATTGCCAGGGATTTAGACCTAGACGTCTGACGTCACTAGGGGGCGCCATACGGTCGCTCTGATGTCATCAGGTGGGCATCAACGTCCTGGTTATGTGGCAGAATGGGGAGGGTGAGTATCAGGGGGGTGATATATATTTTGACTGTTTTCTTGTGTTTGGTAGCCTTCACCTTGAGAAAGGCAGTATTAGACTGCCGAAACGTTGGACTTTATGGCATATTAAGCCTCCTTTTGAGCAAGACCGTGTGCCTGCTTCTTCTTCTTTTTTCTTACTTTCAACCCCATCCTTCTCTGGCACCATCTCTTGACCTTTAACGCAATGCTGAACAGCCTGATGTGCAGAAGTCCATGATCCTCTGTTGATTGAAGAGACGTTTCCGTGAAGTTGTTTCTTTCATTTTTTCTTACCGTACCCATGCCGGTGGTCCCCATACCAGAAATGAATGCAGTTCAGCTGTGTTATTAAATAAAATAAGAGCGGCACAATCCCCTAATAGAGAGAGGGACTGATTCAATCGCGCTCGTACTGCACATCTCTTATAGACAGGTGCAGCCCGGTAGGAGTCACACTGTTTGACTCCCATTCAAATGCATGGACCCGCCTGTGTTAAACCCAATGCACCATTAGTCTGGCTGCTGGTATTCCGCACACATAGATGAAGATAAAATGTGTCCTCAGCGAATTTCGGTATGGGAGCACGACCAACCATAAGGTTGCATCTGTACTCTTGAATTATATATACGTTGTAGTAAGAGTAACTGCACTGCACTACTGTAGCTCACCTCCATTTTTGGGTATTAAATTAAAAAAGGGTAGAGCAGAGATAATAGGTGTTTAATTGGAGGGTGTGAGGCTCTGTAGAATTTTAAGGTGATGGTGCTTAGCCCCATTTTTTTTTCATCTTTTTTTTCACCAACATCCCAGTGCCTGAGTCACCACTGTGAAGCAGAGTCACATGCTGGGTCATTAAAATGAGAAGTTCTCAAATGAATGCTGATTAATTGTTCACCATACTGGAACTGTCTCCCATCCCCTATACCGATAATAGTAAGCCAAATTAATGTTTCCAAGTTATTTGGATTGCAACATTGTAATGAATTTTCTTGTTCAAAAAGGTTATTACAGTGTAACAGGTTTTTCGTCTCCCTTAAGAATAGTTGCATTATCTTAAAGTGACAACCACATCACATTACAAATATTTGTGTGTAAAACCATGTTAATATTTAAATATTATTATTTGTACTATTAAGTACTTGTGCCATTCAGTAGTCTCACTGTGGCCATTAACAAAAATATTCACTCTGCCGTCTGGCAGACAGATACTGAAATTGCAATTAAAGCACATTTTTAAATCATAGAATCACGGGATGTAATTTCATAGACTTCCTGCGGCTTCTTGAAGCTTTCCTGTGGGTTAAATCTTGTAGCTTGCACCCATAATGGGAACAGTAATTCTTGCTACATCTGCATGTGAAATAGATAATGGCAGGATATCGCTCAAACCTAAAATCGTAAGGTGTATTGAAACCTGGTGCATTGTGAAAATATACATATGAGAAGCACAAAGAAAGTGACACTGTCACAACAGTCCCCTATACATTACCTCAAGGAAAAGAAAGTAGGTATATACATAAGGATTGATACAGGAAATGTAAGCGCAAACCCAAAACGATATTAATAAATGATAAATAAATAAAATAAATTAATATCACCAAGAGGAGATGCCGCTGGTTTGAGGAATTTCTCAAAATCCCTCATGAAAACATCTGGATCAAATCTCGCGCTGACGCGGATTATGGAGCCAGGCAATTCCTCCCTTACCAGTGGAGGACTGAAGGAGAAGGTCCGATGCCGCCTGAGTGCGGAAGTGAGAGACACGAGGAGAACTCTATCCAGCAGAGCTAAGCAGAGCCGAGCAGAGCTGCATCGTTCCTTAAACCAGAGTGGTTAAACTGCTGTTTTTTATCCTGGAGCATGTGAGTGGACTGGAGCTCACTGCTCTAGTTTTGCTTGTTTATTAAAACTGTGTTGCACTATTTTTCATTTTCTTCTCTTTTTTCTACATATGCTGCATACTGTACATTGTGACCTGATTTCCTGTGAAATACAATTTCCACCCGTGAGAGGAGTTCTTGCGCTTCATGTACTCCTCCAGATATACATAAGGATATAATATCCACTGAGAGAACCGATAAGTCCCAATTACAGAATGGTATATCGTCAAAAGAAGGACTAAATAGACTTGCTCAGGCTGACACTTGTGACCAATAATGGCAGAGGCTTTTTTCTTTGTGGTTTATACTTGGACAACCTATTGTGTTGCCATTTCCTTCTGTAACTTCACGGGATACATTAGTCTCTTCTTGTGGTTACTCATGGTTTAACTATTTTGTTACTTACCAGATACTTTATACTACCTGGAGATATATGGTATTATCCCATATTGTATACTATTGCCTACTGCATCCATGCAATATAATACTTTAAAACCAAGACCCTACCCTCATACTATGCTGATTGGTGGCTACAATTAGGGAAGCGCAAACATACACTGCAAATATTGTTTTCTTTTTTTGCATATACTTCCCTTTATTTGCACCAAGTGCCCCCTACCACTACCTATTCTCCCACCTGCTCCCCTATTGGGGGTTCATTTTATTTTATTTCATTTTAGAAACATATGTTGTATAATTTGTCACTTGTCTTTCAGCGTTACTATTTGATATTGTTAAACATTTATTGTTTTTGATTTTAGCAGTAGACACCTCTTCCATTATTGGTCACAAGTTTCAGCCTTAGCAGGACTATTTAGTCCTTCTTTTGGATGATATATCATTCTGTAATTGGGACTTATCAGTTCTCTCAGTGGATATTATATCCTTATGTATATACCTAATCTCTTTTCCTTGAGTGCAACGTAAAGGGGACTGTTGTGACCTTGTCACTTTCTCTGTGCTTCTCATATATCTGTATGTGGCAAGGTTTTTGACCATTAAGGTGAAAGGGGTGCTGGGGTAGTTAAGCAGAGTTAAAAGTGGCAAATAGATTTTGACAACAGAGTGAAGAAATTTTGGTTTACTTGTCAAGGGAAAGGGTAGTGGAGAAAATCAGCAGACTACATTTGTGTGCCATGGTTGTGACTTAAATTGTCTGGGACTACACATGTTACAATTAGAGATGAGGGAAATTTCATCCAGATTCTGCCACTGATTGTCTTTTTACTTCTAGCAGTGGAATTCTGCAGATAAGTCTAAAAAAGGCAGATTTTAAAAATCTCACTTAAAATATGACTGACAAATCCCGTCAAGTTTGAAGCTGTCTCACTCTCCTCTTCTCTTCTCCACCAAAAGCCATATTTCAGGGATTTCAGAATCCAATAAACTCTGGTTTTGTAAGAATCTTGAATCAGATTCCGGATGAAATCCAATGGTGGAGTCCAATAAATCCATCCGCAACGGATCTTATAGTGGTCCAATGGATCCAAGGTACCTGGACAGATTTTGTTTTTAGTCTCCAATCCACCTTTGGATTCCGATGCATGGAACATGCACATGCACATGAACATGAAGTAAAGTTTATGATTAATCTACTAATTGCGATGGCACGAGGGTTGGGGGGTAACAATACTCTAATTGTCAAACATAATGTACATTTTTTGAAGTGAAACTTCCTTAGTGGCACCTCATTCGTGATGGGGCAAAAAAGAATTGTGGAGACAGAAATGAAACGGATGTGACGTCAGTGCTGGCAGTTGAGGCCGGGCTGTGTTCTGGCTCAGCCCGACCCCAACACTGACATCACACCCGCTCCACAAATATCGCCGCCGCCGCCGCCGCTCCTAATCGCTCCTAATCACCCCCCCCCCCCGAGCCCCACACCCCCCACACACCGTGACATATGCGGCGGCGATAGCCGCCGCTCCTAATGGCCGCTGCCATGCCGCGCAGCCTCTCTCCTCCCTACCTCCGCTTTCCTGCTGACATGCGGCGGCAGCCCTCAAAATTTAAGGAGGGGGGTAACGGGACCATGTGTCGCGGGGGGGGGGGCTGGGAGTCCGCAGCTCCGCCTGGGGTAGTGGGAGTCGGGAGGAGGGGGGGAGTCGGGAGGAGGGGGGTAACGGGACCACGTGTCGCCGGGGGGGGGGCTGGGAGTCCGCAGCTCCGTGTCCGAAGATCAGCCTGGGGTAGTGGGAGTCGGGAGGAGGGGGGGAGTCAGGAGGAGGGGGGTAACGGGACCACGTGTCGCAGGGGGGGGGGGCTGGGAGTCCGCAGCTCCGCCTGGGGTAGTGGGAGGGGGGGAGGAGGAGGGGTGGGGGGAACAACACAGAGAGACATTCACACAACACAGAGAGAGAGACACACACTGACTGACACACACACACACACACACACACACACACACACACACACTGACTGACACACACACACACTGACTGACACACTCACACACTGACTCACACTCACACACTGACTCACACACGCGCACACACACACTGACTGACACACATGCACACACTGACTGACACACATGCACACACTGACTGACACACATGCACACACTGACTGACACACATGCACACACTGACTGACACACACGCACATACATACTCACTGACTGACACACACACACACACTGAGTGACACACACGCACATACATACTCACTGACTGACACATACACTGACTGACACACATGCACACACTGACTGACACACACGCACATACATACTCACTGACTGACACACATACACACACTGAGTGACACACACGCACATACATACTCACTGACTGACACATACACTGACTGACACATGTGTGCCGAGCACGCGCGTTATAAGTCAATTTCTGCGACAAAAGTCAAAGAAGTTTCACTTACTATGCGCGTGCACAGCACACACAGCTTTTTTTTTTAGAGAAAATCAATGTATTTATGTTTTTCCCATTAAATGTAATTGGATTATATGAAATAACAATAGAACACTTTACATATAAAAAATAAAGTAGAACAAACGCAAGGAAAATATTAAAGTAGAAATTGCATGTATAAAGTCGTTGTGGGTTAAATATAAAGGTAATCTAACAACACATGCTATACACATTTTTAATAATCATAGAAATATTACATATATAGGATGTTAAAGGAAGGGGTAATATATGTGGAGGAAAGATGGATGAGAAAAAAGGACAGGTTATGAAATTAGATACTGAATTGTCTTTAGGAATACAAAGTTAATTAAAATGTCATAAAATACTGTAAGACACTTTTATTTTACTTTTAGAGATTCCTATTTGCAGGCTATGTGGGTCAAGAATGCTATTTATCTAATGATCCTTTTTGGTACGACATTATTTAAAACAATTGGTAAAATTAGCGTTGAAAGTTCACGGAATGCCTTCTGACTGTTTCACACATATCAATTTGCAATAATGTTGGCTACTTATCTATCTCCAACTGAGTGTTATACCATGCACAAGTACTGTTTGTATGTTGACATGCAGATAAGAGTGTTGTTACCACAGAACCCAGACAAAAATTACCAAATACTCGAATAAAAATAAAGAGAAGAAAAGGAAAATAAAATAATTATTTTTCATTGCCTACCAATTGTATCATAATTTCATTGGTGCAGTATTGTTCTTTATTACAGACAGAAAAAAATGTGAATGGCATAACATTAACATTTACATCATGCACAATGTTGGCACTAGTGTATGCAGCTCACTGTATCCAATTTTGTGGCAGAATTTTCCAATTAATTCACCTGATTTGGATTCACAATCAAATACTGCAAACATTTTAAATCTTGAAGTAAAGAGCTTTAATATGATGATAAATGTAAGCATCAAGACTGGATGATTGAACCAGAAAACACAATAAGAAAAATATATTAGCATCACATATTTGTTGCTGTACTGAATCATGAACACAATCCTATTATGAATATGTTATCAAATAAGAAGTGAAAAAGATAACACAACTTAAATATTGCATGTCTTTTTTGTTTACTGTTTAAACTGCTTGGTGAACATGAAGTAAAGTTTATGATTAATCTACTAATTGCGATGGCACGAGGGTTGGGTGGTAACAATACTCTAATTGTCAAACATACTATACATATTTTTTTAGAGAAAATCAATGTATTTATGTTTTTCCCATTAAATCTAATTGGATTATATGAAATAACAATAGAACACTTTACATATAAAAATAAAGTAGAACAATCGCAAGGAAAACATTAAAGTAGAAATTGCATGTATAAAGTCTTTGTGGGTTAAATTAAAAGGTAATTTAACAACACATGCTACAGTATACACATTTCTAATAATCATATAAATATTACATATATACTGTCGGATATTAAAGGAAGGGGTAATATATGTGGAGGAAAGATGGATGAGAAAAAAGGATAGATTATGGAATTAGATACTTTATTGTCTGTAGGAATACAAAGTTAATTCAAATGTCATAAAATACTGTAAGTCACTTTTATTTTACTTTAAAGATTCCAATTTGCAGGCTATCTGGGTCAAGAATGCTATTTATCTAATCATCCTTTTTGGTACAACATTATTTAAAACATTAAAAACACTTTTAAATGTGGTAATGATAATTAACGTTACAGTTTCTTTAAATTAGACATAGTTCCACAGCTCTTTGAGCAACTTCAACCAAGGTGTAGTATGCTGCACTAAGTAAATGTGGCTCCATATGTGGTATTTTACCTAATGTACTCTGTATACCAGACTCTCTGGCATGTAAAAAAATAGACATATTATGGTTTCAGCTATAGATAATAAGGATCAAAACATGTTAGGTTCTTAGGACAATACACATATCTCTACTGCTAATTGGAGGTATCCAATATCAATTGTTATGTATTTTACATTTTACATGAAATTTAGAAAACCCAATTGTATACTGTACTTGATTGAAAAACATTTAAATAGGCTGTTAATGACAGAAGATTAAGGGCATATGTTAGTAGGCTTCATAAATCATCTCGCTGGGCCTGTTATGCCACCATTTTTGTCAGCGCAGTTAATACGGTATTCAGAAAGACTCTGAAGACCGGCGATAGCTAAATGCCCAAAAGTGGCAAGGAGCAGCGATGTGATATTTGCCTCTCTCAAAAGTTGTAACTCGTGGATCTGCAGCGATATTGATGGGCCAGCTGCATAGAGAGCTACCTCTCTCTGCACATACTGTGGTGCCCACGGTTATTCTAACACAAACTAGTGGCAATCGCCAAAAAGACCCAGGTACACCCAGGTAAATGCTGGATACATGCCTTAAACTTGCCTTAAACTAGACCCAGCATTTCTGCATTGATTATTGGCCCAATAGATTAACAGCGGGGGTCCCTGGCAGTCATAGTTACATAGTTACATAGTAGATGAGGTTGAAAAAAGACTTCCGTCCATCAAGTTCAACCTATGCTAAATTTAGACAACAGATACTGAGGGGCTTATGCAGAGAGGATCGAGATTAACAGGGAAAACGGCAATGAAATATCCACAAATTTGGGATATATTATGGCCTTATGCAGAAAGCGCCGTTACCTTCTTTTAGCAGATGGTAGTAAAATAGCCAAGTTTTCCTGGCTACCTGCAACACGCCAAAGTAAAGGGCAGAATGGCGCGTTCCAGCGCTTCGGTCCTTCTGACATTGCACGCTAAAATAGCATGGCGCGTTCCAGGTACTCGCCACGAGTTTGCCGAGTTTTAAACCTCAGAAAAATTTTCAGGGCACTTTTAAAAATGGCGCCATTTTCTTCCGAGTTTCAGAATTTCTGGCAATATTTTTCGCCAGAAGATGGCGCTATTTCATTATCTATGCTCTCTGCATAAGCCCCTGAATCCTATATCTATACTTATTGATCCAGAGGAAGGCAAACAAAAAACCCCATTAAGGGGAAAAATTAATTCCTTCCAGACTCCAATAATTGCCAATTGGATTAATCCCTGGATCAACATCATTCCCATGTATACTTATTTGGTATATCCCTATATACCTTTCCCATCTAAAAAGATGGTCAACCTTTTTTTGAACAAATCTATTGTATCTGCCATCACAGTCTCCATGGGTAATGAATTCCACATTTTAACTGCCCTTACTGTAAAGAACCCTTTCCTTTGTTGCTGGTGAAATTTCCTTTCCTCCAACCTTAAGGGATGGACCGAGTCCTTTGTATTGCCCGTGGGATGAAAAGTTCTTTTGAAAGCTCCTTATATTGTCCCTGAATATATTTGTATATAGTTATCATATCCCCTCTTAGATGCCTCTTTTCTAATGTAAATAAATCTAATTTAGTTAGCCTCTCCTCATAAGTTAGAATGTCCATCCCCTTTATTAATTTGGTGGCTCTTCTCTGCACTCTCTCTAGTTCCATAATGTCTTTTCTAGGATTGGTGCCCAAAATTGTACACCATAATCAAGGTGTGGTCTTACTAATGCTTTGTAAAGGGGCATAGTTATGTTTACTTCCCTTCCATCCATTGCTCGTTTGATGCAAGATAAGATCTTGTTTGCCTTTGCAGCTACTGCATGACATTGGGTACTATTGCTAAGGCTGCTGTCTACAAGCACTCCTAAATCCTTCTCCATCAAGGATTCCCCCAATATATCTCCATTTAATTTGTAAGTCGCCTTTTTATTCTTGCATCCCAAATGCATAACCTTACATTTATCTGTATTAAACATCATCTGCCATTTACCTGCCCACGTTTCCAGTCTCTCCAAGTCCTTCTGAAGAGAAATTACATCCTGCTCTGATTCTATTACCTTACACAATTTAGTATCATCAGCAAAGATGGAGACTTTGCTCACGATCCCAACCTCAAGGTCATTAATAAACAAGTTAAAAAGCAGGGGTCCCAGTACCGATCCCTGAGGTACTCCACTCACGACTTTAGCCCAACCTGAAAAAGTTCCATTTATGACAACCCTCTGTTGTCTGTCCTGTAACCAGTTTTCAATCCAGGTGCATATACCACCAGGTGAGCGGCGATATCAACGGCAAAGACCACTAAAACCAAGTGCTTATTTCCTATTCACTTTTGGTGAGTAGGTTTTCAATTTTAGACCAGACGGAGCAAAGAAAGGAACTGTTGGACTAAGTTCCGAAGTGCAAGAGCGTGGATAGTGCTTAGGCACTTGTCCATTATCCAATAATTTTATATCAAATTGTATTTTATATGAATGTTCATCAATTGTCACCCATGGTTATTTTAACCTTGTTATTTTAATATTGTAATAAATTGCTCCTTCATTGCATAATTTTATTATCCCTTGGGTAATACACCATTGCAGGTTCCCTGCATGTTTTGTCTTTTCTTTTTCTCCTTTTCCTGAGGTCATAGCTTAACAGAAGAAATTGCAAGTACATTCTTCTCCACCTCACCTCAGCGCCAGAAAAGATAATTTCCAGCCATAGTATTACTGAGTCCAACTTTCTTTATTTTGTACACCAACCTCTTGTGTGAAACCGTATCAAAAGCCTTTGCAAAATCTAAGTAGACCACATCAACAGCATTACCCTGTTCTAGATTCCTACTTACCTCCTCAAAGAAACAAATAAGGTTAGTTTGGCAAGATCTATCCTTCATAAATCCATGCTGACTATTACTAATAATTTTATTTTCCATTAGGTATTCCTGAATATTATCCCGTATTAAACCTTCAAGTAGTTTCCCTACTATTGAAGTCAGGCTTACAGGTCTGTAATTTCCCGGTTGGGATCTAGCTCCCTTTTTAAATATAGGCACCACATCTGCTTTACGCCAATCTTGTGGTACTGAGACTGTGGAAATGGAGTCCTTGAATATTAAATATAATGGTTTTGCTATTACTAAGCTTAACTCCTTGAGAACTCTTGGATGTATGCCATCGGGGCCAGGTGCCTTATTAACTTTAATTTTTTCAGGTCGCTTATGAACTTCTTCCTCAGTTAACCAATTGTTCATTAATATGGAGGTTGTGGCTTCCTCCTGCGGCACTACTATTGAACTTGATTCTTCCCTGGTAAACACAGAGGCAAAGAATTTGTTTAATACCTCAGCTTTTTCCTTATCTCCAATAATCTGCCTACGCATCTCACACTGAAAGGGTCCTATATTTTCTTTCTCATTTTTTTGTTATTAAGGTACTTAAAGAATTTTTTTGGGGTTGACCTTACTTTCTATTTCAATCCTTTTTTCATTATTCATTTTTGCTAATTTGATTGCCCTTTTGCAATTTTTGTTACATTCCTTATAATTCTGATACGATGTCTCTGTCCCTTCTGACTTAAAGTATCTAAACGCCTTCCTCTTCTTGTCCATTTCTTCTCTACCTGTTTATTTAACCACTTTGGTTTTGACTTATTTCTTTTATACTTATTACCTAAGGGTATACACTGATAAGTGTGCTTTTCTAACAATGTTTTAAAGACTGCCCATTTATCTTCTACATTTTCCCCTGCAAAAACATCATCCTGTTGTATTACTACTAGATTAGACCTCAGTTTATTAAAATCTGCCTTTCCAAAGTTGAAGGTCTTTGTTGAACCCAAGTAATCTGTTTTTTGATAATTTATTTCAAATGAGACCATGTTATGATCACTGTTACCCAAATGTTCCAGGACTTGAATATTTGTTATTACTTCTACATTGTTTGATATGACCAAATCCAGAACTGCCCCTCTCCTGGTTGGTTCCTCAATAATTTGGGTCATATATTTGTCTTTAAGCACCCCCAAAAACCTGTTTCCTTTTGTTGTAACGCTAATCTCATTGTCCCATTCTATGTCTGGATAATCAAAATCCCCCATTATGCAAACATGACCCAGTTTTGATGCCTTCTCCATTAGCAAAAGTATTTTAGCTTCCTCAATCTCACAGATATTTGGTGGTTTATAGCATATTCCCACAAACATTTTCTTTATACTTTTACCTCCACTGCTAATTTCTATCCACAAAGTCTCTACATTTTCATCATTCCCTTCATAGACGTCATCCCTTATAATAGGTTTTAGATCCGGTTTAACATATAAACATTCTTCACCTCCCCTTCTATTTGGCCGATCCTTCCAAAAAAGAGAATAACCCTCTAAATTAACTGTCCAGTCATGAGTTTCATCTCACCATGTTTCAGTAATGCCTATGATATCATACTGCTCCCTTGCAGCTATTAATTCAAGCTCCCCCATTTTATCTGTCAGGCTTCTTGCATTAGCAAGCATGCATTTCAATT
Source organism: Ascaphus truei (assembly GCF_040206685.1). Taxonomy (NCBI): domain Eukaryota; kingdom Metazoa; phylum Chordata; class Amphibia; order Anura; family Ascaphidae; genus Ascaphus; species Ascaphus truei. The sequence goes on along the minus strand of NC_134484.1, from coordinate 396,269,475 downwards.
ATTTTTCAGCCTGTACTATTATCTTATCTGCTCCTTCCTTTCTGCGCCCACTTTGTTTAGTCTTTAGAAGTTTTCTAGTATTATCTGTATTTACTATGGTTGTCTCACTGCTTGTCAAACTTGCACTTGCCCCCATTCTACCTCCATACCACCTTGTATCCTCATCTATTCCATTTAGTTCATTATCTGTTTTATTCCCCACCCCCTCCATCCTAGTTTAAAATCTCCTCCAACCTTTTTAGCATTCTCCCCCCTAGCACAGAAGATCCCTCTTCATTGAGGTGCAATCCGTCCCTAGAATATAGATGGCACCTCTCAGAAAATGAGTCCCAGTGCTCTAAAAACCCAAACCCCTCTTTCCTACACCACTTTCTTAGCCATGCATTACCCTCCCTGATCTCTGACTGTCTCCCTGCGGTAGCGCATGGCAGTGGTAGTATATCAGAAAATATTACCTTGGAGGTCTGAATGGGACTGCCAGGGACCCCTGCTTTGTTAATCCTATGAGTCATTAGTCAATGCGGAAATGCATTAAACTTGCCTTAAACTAGCCAGGTTACACCCAGCACATACCCAGAATGTAACCGGGCTAGTTTAAGGCAAGCTTTAGAATACTCGTGGTCTCGTCTGTATCTCTCCAGCGATCACAGGGTTTTAATAAAATAATTATTACTAGTGTACGTGAGCAGGGGGTTTCAAGAGCAGAACCAAGTTGATTTCAGGTATGGGGACCCCCTGCTTCCTGAAATACAGGCCCCGTTGTGGGCTGCCGGTATCTGCTATGTATTTAACTGTCCTGGGGATGTGATGCAAGACATTTAAATGCATAGGACATACCGGCAGGGCCATCTTAACAACATTAGGGGTCCCCGGGCAAAGCAGTGCACGGGGCCCAGCCTACACAATCACTCACATGAATAAAAATGTAAATTAACGATAAAATAAACTTATATTTATTGGTATATACTTCTAACCTTTACAGACTGTTGCTCCCAGCCTCCCACATGCTCACTAGCAGCAGCAGGCACTGAAAGGGGTGCACTGCTAGGCTGCGAGCGGTTGTGATGCGAGCCGGGGTGCCGAGCGGGCGGAGAGCAAGTGGAGCCGGGGTTCCCCTTCTGGGCGCTGGAGAGCAAGCGGAGCAGAGGTGCTGGGCGGGGGGAGAGCTAGTGGAGCCGGGGTGCTGGGCGGGGGGAGAGCGAGCTGGGGTGCCGGGCACCACAGCGGGGGGAGAGCGAGCCCTCCTAGCTAGATTTAGAATGGAGATTTTACATTTTTAACTTTAGTAGGCATGCATGGGCTGGGCGCGTGGGGCCCCCCATGTGTGGGGACCCCAGGCAACTGCCCAGCGTGCCCATACATTAAGGTGGCCCTGGATACCGGCACCCCATAACTGGGCCTGTATCTTGGGAATCATGGGGTTCCCCACCCCAAAATCAAGGCAATTCTGCTCCGTAGACCCCCTGCTCACACACACTAGTAATACAAATTTTATTAAAACTGTTTCATTACCTTAGCTTAAAGGGTGGAATGTCCTCGGGCGCGTCACTCTGCTTGCGGCTCCACGGCGTGTATTATATGCAAGGCAAAGGAGAGAGAGAAGGGCCACAGTGAAAAAAGACAGCTCAAAGTTTTGCACACTTTTTCAACAGGGTGGAGGGAAGGGGGGGGGGGTTTGGGAGGGGTGAGAGATGAAGACAAGGGATGGCTGTTATTAATTCAAACTTGTTGACTGGGGACACACTCACATTAAAAACTCTCAAAACTTGAATTGATGTCTCCTCCTCTTCTTGTACTTGGTGTCTTCAACAGATGTCTTCTCTTCTATGTGCAGGTAGATGGATTGAGGCCGAGGAAATGCCTCCTAAAATCTTCCTTAGTAAAAAATAAAAGGGAAAAAATAGTGCAATACAGTTTATTAACGAATAAAAACTTGAGATTTAAAACTTACAAGCGACCGATCAATTCGAGCATAGGAAGGAGATGCCGCCAGGCTCCACAACTTGTCCCTTTCTGGGCAGTGGTGTCCTGTCTCTGCTGGTTCCCGCTTGGCAGATGTATACTGTCTGTGGCTTGGGTTGCAGGTGGCCGCAGTGCGGATGTCCAGAGCCCGTGCACAGGCTATGTCCTCCCCCTCCGGCCGCCCAACTTCCCCGTGCAGACAATTCCAGGCTTCCTTGCTCCGCTGTGCATGCGCATGCGCAGACGGCGAGACGCTGGGCCAGGGAAATCAGACCTCCTCACTATGGTGGCTTGTAGAGACCAAAAAACGTCAGACGCGTTTCGCCAATGCTTCCTCAGTGACGTCACTGAGGAAGCATTGGCGAAACGCGTCTGATGTTTTTTGGTCTCTACAAGCCACCATAGTGAGGAGGTCTGATTTCCCTGGCCCAGCATCTCGCCGTCTGCGCATGCGCATGCACAGCGGAGCAAGGAAGCCTGGAATTGTCTGCACGGGGAAGTTGGGCGGCCGGAGGGGGAGGACATAGCCTGTGCACGGGCTCTGGACATCCGCACTGCGGCCACCTGCAACCCAAGCCACAGACAGTATACATCTGCCAAGCGGGAACCAGCAGAGACAGGACACCACTGCCCAGAAAGGGACAAGTTGTGGAGCCTGGCGGCATCTCCTTCCTATGCTCGAATTGATCGGTCGCTTGTAAGTTTTAAATCTCAAGTTTTTATTCGTTAATAAACTGTATTGCACTATTTTTTCCCTTTTATTTTTTACTAAGGAAGATTTTAGGAGGCATTTCCTCGGCCTCAATCCATCTACCTGCACATAGAAGAGAAGACATCTGTTGAAGACACCAAGTACAAGAAGAGGAGGAGACATCAATTCAAGTTTTGAGAGTTTTTAATGTGAGTGTGTCCCCAGTCAACAAGTTTGAATTAATAACAGCCATCCCTTGTCTTCATCTCTCACCCCTCCCAAACCCCCCCCCCCTTCCCTGCACCCTGTTGAAAAAGTGTGCAAAACTTTGAGCTGTCTTTTTTCACTGTGGCCCTTCTCTCTCTCCTTTGCCTTGCATATAATACACGCCGTGGAGCCGCAAGCAGAGTGACGCGCCCGAGGACATTCCACCCTTTAATCTATTCAAATCCACACAGAGGTTGGTGAATAACCTCTGAAAGACTCAGGCAGCGAAATCACTCTGTGGAAAGGACTGGAACCACATATTGAACAGTAGGAAAAATTCTTTTTTTTTTGGTGCAAACTTTCCCCCCTTTTTTCCTTCATTACCTTAGCGGCTAGCCGATAAGGCAATGAAGGGGTTAAACTTCAATAGCCTGTTTATTGGAGGCAGAGGGGGTGGATGAAAGGGGTAGTAGCCCCAGGGTGGGTGGTGAGGCATGCAGGGAAGGTTGCAGGATGAGTTAACCCCTTCACTACCACAGTGGAGGGAACCACTTGGTAATGAAGGGGTTAACCAGTCCTGCTACCCCCCCGGTAGGCCTAAACACCGACCCTTGTGGTTACTACCCTCATTCACACAATCCCTCTAACCTCAAGAAACAAAAATAAACACAACAACCCTACTACCCACCTCCTCTACCCCCAACAACCTCCCACCCCCAACAAATGCAGTACAGTAATGGGCAAAAGTACTATGATCCAGATATGGATAATAGTGCATTTGCCAATTCTAAAATCAAACATTAGCCAGCCAGCATAAAGAAAGTAAATACAACTTTCTATTTACCCCTGCCATGATGAATGGCATCCTCATCACCATACTCCAGGTCAATTTCCTCCTTTGACAGCTAGAGTACAAGAAAAAATACAATCTAATGGCACCTAACCCCTTAATCCCTACAGCGATTAATAACCGCTATAGTAATTAAGGGGTTAATCTACCCTCCCCCACTACCCACCTGGGAGGCCTAACCACGCACCCCGGCACAAGTACCCCCACCATCTACCCATTGATTGGCACAGTGGTACATCATACCCATATAATATGGGCATGATAAGCCAATACATTATACCAGTCAATGGCCAACCTATTAAAACAATCAAACACAACAATACACAACAATTAAAGAAATACACAAGCACCTAAACACCACAACAATAAAAGAACTAAAAAGCCTCAACTACACATCAATACAATTATTCTAACACCAAAACCACAAACGAATGAAAATTATGTTATACCATAATACTATTATACAATTAAAGAAACGGCTAACCAACCAAACAAATCAATAAAACTGCTAACCAATCCTAAAATGTACTAAAAATAAGCCATTCAAATAGTAAATAACAAAAAAGAGATACTGGCGCCTAATGAGTCCAAAATAATGGAATCCTGGATGTCCAGTAGAAATAGTTCCAGTCCCAAGATGATCAACAGTCTCTAAATCTTTGGGTGCTCAGATAGGACTTCATGCAGGGGAAGTGGAACATGTAATGAGAAAATGAATATTTAGTGCAACACAGCTAGACAAATTATACAGACATAAAATTGCAAACTGGCTGGCACAAAGTGACAAGACAAACAGACACAACTAGACAAACAACACTAAGCAAAGCTAATAATAAAAGTTAATTTATTTTAACTAAAGATTAAAATAGTAGGACAAATAGCTGATATGCCGCTCCGGTGGGTTAAAACCTAGATAACACTCACAGGACGGCAGATATAAAATCGCATAGTCAATGGAGGCTGGTCGATATCCCCTGAGGAAGTGTGTTTAGACACACGAAACGCGTAGGGCATTTTTATTACTATTTTGGACATTTTAGTTGATTATATCACAAGCAGTACAAGCGCAGAGTGCCCAGTTTGAACGATCGAGGGGCAAGGAGGTGCGGATTGCCGTTTCCTGCAGCTTCACTGGAGATTGCCAGGCTTTGACGTCACATCCGGCGGCGTCACTACCGGTTCGCCACGACGGAGACGTCACTTCCGGTTATTGCCAGCAAAGAGATACGAAAGGAATACAAGGCTTCCAAGACACCCTGCGGACCCCAAACACGTGGCCACAAGCCTCCATTGACTCTATGCGATTTTATATCTGTTGTCCTGTGAGTGTTATCTAGGTTTTAACCCACCGGAGTGGCATATCAGCTATTTGTCCTACTATTTTAATCTTTAGTTAAAATAAATTAACTTTTATTATTAGCTTTGCTTAGTGTTGTTTGTCTAGTTGTGTCTGTTTGTCTTGTCACTTTGTGCCAGCCAGTTTGCAATTTTATGTCTATATAATTTGTCTAGCTGTGTTGCACCTAATATTTCTTTTCTCATTACATGTTCCACTTCCCCTGCATGAAGTCCTATCTGAGCACCCAAAGATTTAGAGACTGTTGATCATCTTGGGACTGGAACTATTTCTACTGGACATCCAGGATTCCATTATTTTGGACTCATTAGGCGCCGGTATCTCTTTTTTGTTATATGCTGTCTATTCTGATTGTACTGTCAGTTTACCACCAGGCTGCCTTTCTACCATAGGGCTCACCCTCAGAATAGGGTTAATTGTTTTAATTCCCATTAGCGCTAATTTACATCACCTTTTTTCTTTCCCTTCAAATAGTAAACAATTTAGTGAAAACAATAAACAGAAATAGAAAATATAACAATCAATTGTAAACAAACATTTTACAAAAAAGGCATTGCCTGTCACTGTATTTATCTGTGTCCACAGATTAATATATTGGCAGTCAATGGTTAATGAAAAACATAAAAATAAATAGAATTAAAAACCCTGAAAAAAGGCATACATTTAATATTTATCTTACCTCTAAAAGTCTTCACCTTCCGAATCCCGGCGTATCAGGATGCTCTCGACCCACTACATCATCCACTGCAATCTGACTCCATCTTCCTTGAAGATCAGCATCAGGTGCAAAAATCTTTCTTTCATCTTTTTTCTCCTCCTTCTATCTTCATCTGTCATTCTTTTCTTTTTATCTTTAATCTTCTTTTCTATCAATCCAAACCGCATGGTAAATCCAAAACAGATGTTGACTCATCGACATATTCAGCTAAAATGAGACGGAACAGACCTTATATAGGGCCTGTGATATCACATTTTAGGGTCAGATTGTACAGCTCCAATCCGATTGGACGCTGTATCATGTGACCATCTTTTTTTTGTTAATGATGTGACGTCATCTGCAAGGGAGGTACATCACATCCTTAAAACCACATGGCTAATATCGCATGGTATTAAAGCCAATGGGATGGAAGACAATCCCATCGGTTCCTGTACAATGTGATATGTTCCATTAGTTAAAAAGTTAAAAAGGATGTGACATAACTTTAAGGGATGATGTCACATCCTTAACACTAATGTTACATATCACATAGTACAGGAACCAATAGGATTGTCTTCAATCCCGTTGGCTATAATACCATGTGATATGAGCCATGTGGTTTTAAGGATGTGATGTACCTATAATATGGGCATGATAAGCCACTATAGCTGTCAATGGGCAACCTAAAAAAACAACAGCACCAAAAAGACACAACAATAACAAATACATGAGCACCTAAACACCAGAATAATCTAATAAATCAAACCCCTAAAGACAAGAAGAATAAAATAAATTAAACGTCTAAACACCAGAAGAATACAAGAAATCAAATGCCTAAACCATCCAAACATTTCATAAAAACAAGCCCTACAAATACAGTACATAACAATTAACTCACAACCATAAACAGAAATAGAAAACATAACAATTAATTAAAAACAATCATTTGCCAAAAAATGCATTGCCTGTCACTGTATTTATAGATACCCTATCGAGGCTACTAGAATAGCGTGATTTTATCAAAATTGTGATTTTTGGCTTTTGGCAGCGCTCGCGTGATGTGTTTTGCCAGGAGCCAGAAATCGTGAAAAAATGCCTAAACCGTACGATTTGACCAACTCATCTAGGCTTTCTGAATGGCAGTGATTTTATTTAATTGAAAAATACAAATGAGTCCCCAGTGATTTCTTTAATAAATGTATTCTTAAGTAATGCCTTTTAAAAAGCATTTTATTAAAATATACCTGAAAGTATTTTTTGAAATATGTAATTTTTTCAGAAGAAGGGCCTGATCCCCAAAGCACCACACTTTCTGCTCATCAAGATGTAATTAAAACTTGTGTTGCAACTACAGTTTAAGCCTGTGTGCCTTCTTCATCTACATATTGTGAGTTAATTTTTCTTTATATGACTACTGTACACTGGCGACACACTTTATTCGAGCTTGGCTAGACCCACGAATTCGGGTATACCCGGGTGTATTGAGGTTTGTGACAGTTTTCTGCCCGAGTGCATTGAGGTATTTTCCATGCAGGGATTTAAGCATTTTATTCCCGCTGGCTGCAATACTGCACAGTATATATATATATATACTGCATTACAATTCATGAATTTATGCCATCTGGTAGACACGCGAAGCATTGCAGCCTATTAAATCCTTATCATTATCATTTAACAGATTAGCCGCCCGTCAGCCAGGCATGAACCCAGGCTGGGAAGGCAAACGCAACGGGGCTTGTAAGAGGTGAGGAGCGGCGCATTCCAGGTATCTGCCAGGTACATACTGGGTATTTGCTCGAATAAAGTGTGTCGGTGCAGTACATGTCCATATACTGTATGTTCACTTCTTTTTTCTGAATTCGCCACAGGTTGCAATACTGTTGGCTACATCTGTATATGAAGAAATTGTACATGAGGCACTAAAGTATACCCATACCAGAGCTAAAATTTGGCACAACAGGCAGAATCTGATATACAGTATTCAAAGAGCATTCTGAAATATGATTCAATCATGACTGAAAATGAATATGTATTTGTTATTGTCTGTTTATTACATTGTTAGGAAAAATATAAAAGCAATGTGAGATTGTATAGCAAAATAGTAAGTGTTTAGCTAATATTGTATATAATGTAATTTGTCCCATAACTACTTTCAAATGCAAACCAATTCAGTTGCTATATTCACTGTAATTTTAAAGCTATAAAATCTACAAATAAGTTAAAACTTTTTTTTTAAATGAAGGCTTTTCATGAGCTAGCAATAAATTGTCAGGAATGTTTTACTGCGACGTTTACTATAAGTACTGTAACATGCATTGTACTTTGTCATGAGAGGCAATATTGAGCATTCATTAGAGCATGTTAAGTGCAGATTTTACAGTTTTCAATGCCCTATATGTCCACCCCTTTCAAAAGAAGTGTTCTATACACCTAAAATGCTTAATAATGCCCTAATAAAATGTATTGCAATTCATGTGCATGAGTACATAATCTTCATTAATACTCTTTCTTATACTTTGAATGTAATTTATTTTCTTTGAAAGAGACAATGCTGTAAATCCTGAACAATTAAGATTTTAGTAGACTTTGCCAATTTGTTATTATGCTTTGGATGAGAGGAATTAAATAGAATAAATTATAATTCATAAATGTACTGTACATCAACCTTGATTTTTAAACCACATACTTGTGTGTGTAGTTTTGTACAATACACTGCTCATTAAACAACCTTCAAATAAAAATTATTCACAGAAGAAATTGTATAAAATGCTGTTATTTATTGTTCAGACAAGTAAAAGATCTTCTAAATTAATTGTTTCAAATAAAGTTGTATCTTTATGTGAAAAAAGGGATTTTTTTCAGCAAAGCTTTGGAATCTATTATCAACCTCTGATGAAGGTGCTAACCAGCATCGCAACTTTGATACAAAACAATGTTCCTGGTTCATAGCCATGACCAGCTTCACAGTGCAAGGGCAGGCAGTATCCATCCTCTCACTAATGAGGCCCAAAATGTTGAAATAGCGGTCTGTGAGTAGGTTTGCTGGCCATGCACTAAAGTGCTTTGCTGTAAAAGCTGTGTAATACAACATAGTTAAAGTTAATGAGACAAAACGTGGTGTGCTATCAGTGCTCATTGCATTTCATTCCACAGAATCCCTGGATGCAGTGGATCATGGGGTAGGGAAAGTTTGGGGACCTGTCTGAAACATATGAATGTATTGTTCATGTGTTCTGTATCATTGGTGTAAGATAAATGGGACATGAACCCAAATTAGTGATCAATTACTGCTGGCACAATTAGATCCTTGAAAAATCCATTAATGAAGTAGGACAGACAAGCTGTGTAATTGAATGAATATCCAAGTCCCATATGGTGGTACAGACATGCGTGCAGGCTGGGGAAGGGGTAATGAATGAAGGAGTGAAACTGAGCCACTGAAGTGCCCACCGTAAGATGAGAAGCCCAGTAAACACCAACCCTCCCTGCAGTCCCACAACCCCACTATACCTCGTGTCACGCAGAGACTGGAAACTTGTGCACCATGTAGATCCTCATGAATAACGTGCCGACAGAAGAGAAAACAGCTGTAGGTCCGTCAGTTTTGTAAGCGTGCTCCAGAAAAGGTAAGTAAAACAGAAAAATGATCAGAAGGCGGTGCACTGTTGGTAATAGTATTTAGACTACCAAACGCAACTTGATAAAAAAAAAAGCCAATTTATTAAACAAAAATGGAGGTATACATGAAAAAGCGCAACTCTGACACGTTTCGTTCCGGTAGGAACTTTGTCAAAGAGTGTTATGGATAGATGCTCAGCTAAACCTCTAAATAGCTCAACCTATTCTCTGATACGGTCAAATCTGATAGGTGTGTACTGTAACACACACCTGATGCTTAATATACTACATCTCTGCTGCTAAGAGCTAAGAGAATGGGAGGATGTAATACTTAGAGGATCATAAAAAACACAACAAACATATAAAAGATACAAAGCAAACCATAAACAAGTAACTATTGTGTCAAACTACAAAACATAAAGTGATACCACAATTGCTAAATAGCAACATTAACATGGATACACAAAGTAAATGAAACCAAAAGAACCTTATTATGTATGGAAAAGCAGTAATTGACTATTACCAAAAATATAATATCAGAAACGTAATAATATAGATAAATGTAACTAGAGATATAAATCCAGATAAATCAATCTCAAATGGACTTATAAAAGTAAGAATATAAATTATGAAAATATATAAATAATAATAATTCATCTAATTACAATTATTACCACAGCCAACCTGTCCACATTTAAATATTATGACCATACATAATAGACTCATATAACAATATGAATAACCATATTTCTTGGTGCACAAATCTAAGTGCATAACTATCTTAATATCTACACATGGTTACAAGATGTATGAGAAAGGGGCGTGTAATTCTATATAAGAGCATTAATAGAAAGAATCATGAATTGAAAACATTATTTGTTCAAGATATAATAATCATAATTAATTCAATCAATCATGTATATACAAAATATGCAAGTTTAATAAAAAAGAATACACATTATGGTATGTTCAATGGCTCCCTAAAGACAAGATGCAAATTGTCCTGTCTCTAGTTACTTTGCATCTTGTCTTTGGGGAGGCATTGCTATTTTTTCATTAATTGGGATCGAACATTTTCCACCTCATCCACGAGGTGGGGATAGATTAAATATTTTGAACAAAAAAGAGATGTATTGGATTTATAAAATGAATACTCCTAGACCTTTTAGAAATAATACTGATTGGGAACTCAAGCATTTTCTAACAAAATTGAGTTTCCCTTAAATAGGGCTTTTAATATGTGATTATTTCCAATACATTTCTTATAATGTGTACTATTTTTTTATTAACCTTACCCATTTTGTTTATACATGATTGATTTATATTATATATTATATATATATACATATATATATATATATATATATATATATATATATAAAAAAGTATATATATATATTAAAATATATATATATATATATACAGCTCAACCCCGTTATAACGCGATCCGTTGCAACTCGAATCCGCTTATAACGCTTATAACGCGATGCAAGTGTGACTCCCAATTTTCGTATTTATGGATATTTTACAACACGATTATTGGTATCATAAATACTTTCTTGTACAATGCATACAATTGTACATTATTTCTAATGCGATCCGCTTATAACGCGATGTGATTCTTTGGACCCCAAGCACAGCGTTATAAGGGGTATATATATAAAACACATAAAGTAGCGCCAAAGTGATTGTAAAGTCTAACCCTAATAGAGAATAGATGACTTATAATGGTAAGAATATACCCTGTGTAGGTGCGTGTGTGAACAATAAGAAGGTATTGATATATAAGTGAATGTTGAATAATATACAAAAATCTAATATATACCACAATCAATATACAGTGCAAAAAAAATAAAAACGTGCAAAAGAAAGTTTGTCAAATCAGTCCATATGATACAAGACAATTGATGCTGGTATGGGGTCTCCGGCTGCTCTCAGAATGGATGAACCACATCCAATGGAAACCTAGAGGAGAAAAAAAAGAGAGAGCGCACGCCCCATAGCGTAAAATTGTACATTTAATTGTAAAAAAGGAAGGAGGGGGAAGTGGGGGGTGGGGGAAATGCACTCACAAGAGTAAAAACAATTCAGGCAATTTGTGAATTATATCACCACCATCCGGTGCATCTAATCTGCATCAGTAGTCCACAATTGAAAGCTCCCTCAGGGCTGTAGGGATGATGTGGCTGCTGCAGGGATCCAGAGGTGCTTCCAAAGATAAAAATTGTCTGTTAGATGTCCCAGAGACTGCCTCCTGCATTCAAATGGCCGCAATAGCATTCCGCGCTCGGTGCGGCCTCCTCGTGCGCATGCGTGGCATCGTAGTGACATAATGACGTTCCAAGACGCATTTCGTCACCAGACGGCGACTTTCTCAAAGGGCTAGTCAATGCAGGAGGCAGTCTCTGGGACTTCTAACAGACGATTTTTTATCTTTGGAAGCACCTCTGGATCCGAGTGTCTATATAACAATGTTAAAAAGAAATTAAATCGAATAACAAAAGCATCAGAGTCACCATATAAATAGAGATGGAAATCCTCCTACTAAATAATGATAGAAGGGTAAAGGGTACTGATGGTGCAATCAGCCAGAGTAAAATACCACAGAATCAACTTATAGCACAGATGGTAAATTGATAGTGTTAGCAGTAAGGATATTGGGGTGAAGATGAGATCATAGATTTTTAGATCACCACCAGATAATAATGGTATAATATGTGCTGCTCAAACCACACTATTTAATCATAAGTGATACATGAAAAACGTATATTGTATGTACATTTTGTACTCTTTATTTTTGCTGATACATAATAATCACCAATTGATCTGTGCAAACCGTAACCATACATATAATTGCTAACAATAAAAAAATTGAAAGTTTATTTAATGATAATATCTCACAAAAAGATGTATAATTATGATTTTACCATCAGACATATAATTCCTGAGTTACAGGCCCATTATGGGTTGCCAGTATCCCTTTTGTTTGTTTAAATCCCCCGATTACGTGGGCCATGACGTGGGAGAATTTAAACATGGCCGCCGGGGCCTGTAACTCGGGAAGCAGGGGATCCCCAGACCTGATATCAATGCGGTTCAGCTCTGGAGACGCCCTGCTAAAATACTGTAATATTACAATTAAATAACCCTCCACCAATAGCCTGATAGAAGCGCGCAGGTAGAGTAACTGATTTAGTCTATCTCTTACTGCATATCTCTTACAGACAGGTAAAACCCATAGAATTCACACAGCAGGGACCCCTGCTGTGTTAATCCGATGGGCCATTAATCTGCTGTGGTAAATCTAGCAAGGATCTCAGCAAGATCTCAAAAATGTTGTCGAGAAAAAGTTGAATGTTGGTTGCTGCATATGTACAGTACACATGCTTTTCATTAAGATGTGTCATTTTATTTCACTTTAAAATGCTCCCCCAGTCATATACATCTGAGGGAAAGTGAGTCCAATATAGTATTGATAATGCCAACCAATTGACATATACCAACATTAGTTAATCTTGGCAATTTATGGTGAGAACCAAATCTCTAACAAGATCACTAATGCCATCATTCAAAATGTTTTTATTTGCATATTGTTGGATATTATCTGAATATATCCATATTAGTTTTTCTCTATCTTGTCTGCGAGAAAGACATATTGTTTAAATTAGCATACTTTTCATGTAAAATTGCATGCAAATGCGATGTTATTTGACACATTCATTCTGCATAGATAACTCTTAAATACTGCAAGCACTTCTATCTTTTACTGCATGCAAATTACTATCTGTGTTTTAGGTCATTGTGCATGGCAAAAGTTGCATTTTAATGAATAGATCACCAAATCACAATTTTCTTGTCACATTTATAATGTAGCATACAGTTACAGTGGCAATTGTTTTGGGTCCTTTCACACTTTTTAATGAAATAGCCAGGAAAGTAACATTCACTTACAGTAAAATATTTTGTAAACCTCAAGTCTCCATTGATTTTAAAACTAAATCAATAGTAAGAATAGAGCACTGCCACCCATGATTTGGTTTTGGTTTTAATTGTTTTCCTTTTTTGTTTTGGTTGTTGTTTTGTTTCTAAAAATGTTTTTGCCAAATTAGATGTGTTTGATTTTATTTTCAAAAAGAAACTCAAAATAGGTAAGAAAATAGCATAATAAATCATGAATAATTCTTAAAATAAGTATAGTATCAAAAAAACTATTAAGGTAAAATAATACAACTAAAAAACCATAAAACAGTAAAAAAAAAAAAAAAAAGTATGCCAAGAAACACCTACAGATGGGTCCTACAGTAATTAGTTTAGATTCAACAGTACTAGCGTGACTTGCTGGAGATTATGAAGTAGGACATTTGTACCCTTACTCTGTCTACTTTTTACTTTCAATGGCAAGACAACGTTTAATGTGTGGAGATAATTTTGGCTACAGTTTTTTTAGGCCTAACTGTACACATAAATGCAATATGCACTTACGTGTAATCTTGATGTCATATTATATATCTCTACACAGTATACATTGTAACCTTAGTTTTTCAATTTGTGCTTAAGAATAACTAGAAATGACATTTTACGAATAAACAGCAGACTATGGCCCAAATACATCATACTGGGGTGACCAAATAATGTGGTTTTACCGCTCCAAAAAAGTGTTATTTTTTATAGCTCAATACATCAATGTTGCAATGCCAAAAATAACACATTTTTATCTGATCCGTTAAAAATATTTGATTCAACAAAAAAGTGGCCTACTGTAATACCCCCTTTTTGGTATAAAGGGCCATTCATAATGTTTCAATATTTAATGGAACGAGATTAATGTCAGAAATACCACAAATATTTTATCGACTACTCCAGGCTGGCATTAGCCCTATCTTTCCTATGTATATAATGGCCAATATATTGCTTCTATTATATACAGTGGTGTGAAAAGAAAGTACACCCTCTTTGATATCTTTGATTTTACATATGAGGACATAAACACAATCATCTGTTCCTTAACAGGTCTTAAAATTAGGTAAATACAGCCTCAGATGAACAACAACACATGACATATTACACTGTCATGATTTATTTAACAAAAATAAAGCCAAAATGGAGAAGCCATGTGTGAAAAACGAAGTATACCTTATGATTCAATAGCTTACAGAACCACTTAAAGTAATCGTTTTCTGTATGACTTTATCAGTATCTCACATCATTGTGGAGGTATTTTGTCCCACTCTTCTTTACAATGTTGCTTCAGTACATTGAGGTTTGTGGGCATTTGTTTATGCATAGCTCTCTTAAGGTCCAGCCACAGCATTTCAATCGGGTTGAGGTCTGGACTTTGACTGGGCCATTGCAACACCTTGATTATTTTCTTTTTCAGTCATTTTGTTGTAGATTTGCTGGTGTGCTTGGGATCATTATCCTGTTGCATGACCCAATTGCGTCCAAGCTTAGCTGTCGGACAGATGGCCTCACATTTTACTCTAGAATACTTTGGTATACAGAGGAGTTCATGGTCGACTCAATGCCTGCAGAGTTCCCAGGTCCTGTGGCTGCAAAACAAGCCCAAATCATCACCCTTCCACCACCGTGCTTGACAGTTGGTATGAGGTGTTTGTGCTGATAAGCTATGTTTGTTTTTCACCAAACGTGGCGCTGAGCATTATGACCAAACATCTCCACTTTGGTCTCGTCTGTCCAAAAGACATTGTTTCAGAAGTCTTGTGGTTTGTTCAGATGCAACTTTGCAAACCTAAGCCGTGCTACCATGTTCTTTTTAGAGAGAAGAGGCTTTCTCCTGGCAACCCTTCCAAACAAACCATACTTGTTCAGTCTTTTTCTAATTGTACTGTCATGAACTTTAACATTTAACATGCTAACTAAGACCTGTAGAGTCTGAGATGTAACTCTTGGTTTTTTTGCATTTCTCTTAGCATTGGACGGTCTGACATTGGGGGGAATTTGCTGGGACGTCCACTCCTTGGAAGATTGGCAACTGTCTTGAATGTTTTTTGCTTTTGAATAATCTTTCTCACTGTAGAATGATGGACTTTAAATTGTTTGGACATGGCCTTATAACCCTTCCCAGATTGATGGGCAGCAACAATTGCTTCTCTAAGATCATTGCTGATGTCTTTCATCTTTGGCATTGTGTTAACACACCTGAATGCTCCAGACAGCAAACTGCTAAAACGTTGGCTTTTATAGAGGTGGTCACACTTGCTGATGATCAATTAATCAAGGGCATTTGATTAGCAGCACCTGTCTGCTACTTAGCATCTTAATTCCTATGGAAGCAGTAAGGGTGTACTTAGTTTTTCACACATGGCTTCTCCATTTTGGCTTTATTTTTGTTAAATAAATCATACCACGGTGTAATATGTCATGTGTTGTTGTTCATCTGAGGTTGTGTTTACCTAATTTTAAGACCTGCTAAGGAGCAGATGATTGCTATTATGTACTGATATGTAAAACCATAGAATTCAAAGAGGGTGTACATTCTTTTTCACACAACTGTGTATATATATATATATATATATATATATATATATATATATATATATATATATATATATATATATATATAGTTGTGTGAAAAAGAAAGTACACCCACTTTGAATTCTATGTTTCTATGTGGGGGAAGACAGAGCGGCAATTGTGGCTCCGCTACTGAGGAACGAGCCGGGCGGGGTGCGGCCTCCTCCGGAGGGTGAATGACTCTGTGGGGTCCTGGAGGGGGGGAGGCCCTACCGAAGAGAGCAGAGCCTCTAGCAAGCGGGGATGGGACAGAGAGGAGCAAACAGTCCCAATTGAGTCCCGGCGTGAAGGCGAAGCGCCACCTAAGATTGCCACCGGGCTCGCACGTGGGGACTAGAGCAAGGCGGGCTGTGTTGGCGGGGAGATCCTCTGGTGGCGACTGGACTGAGGGCCCGCAGGGAGAGAAGGGGACCCGGAGATACATACTCCTCCCCCATGGAGGCTGGGGAAAATAACATCGGCCTGTCTGAGATGACCGCAGGGCCCTGGCTGGGAGAAGAGGTGGCCATCTTGTACACAGAGACTAGACAGGACACTGATCCCTATAACATAAAAGAATAAAAGATGAGGTCCAGCAGCCAGAGAGGGGGGGGGGGAGATTCCTGACACCTAGGGAGGCAGATCAGATGGGCAGAGTGCTGCAGCTGGGGGCAGGAGGAAAGCAGGGGAGGACAACTTACCTCACCAAGCTGCTGTTTGAATCATACAGCCATAGTACAGAAAAGCCTTTTCTGATGCTAGAGCCCCTCATAGCCTGGCCATTAATGATTAAGGATTCAGGAACAATCTCAGCCATCTAAACACGCTTCATCCTGGCTACTTAATAACACCACGAAACTTGACAGATAAACAAACCAAAGCCAATAAATAACACCCACCTGCACTGATACAGCTGGGGGGGTCCCATCCCTGTGCACCCTAAGTAAGAGAGAATCACCAAAACAGGAGTAATTAAAACAAATGTGTTCCTCAGGGGTGCGCATGTGGCGCAGTCCACATTGGCCACCTGAAACGGGCTCCATGAGGTGGCGGGCATACAAAAGCATTTAACAAAATAATAAATGCAGGAAACGCATAGATTGGAGGAGTTGGATCTAGAATTCTTAAAAATGGCTTAGAGAAAGCAGACTCCGCAGGTCTTCTTTAAGACAAAAGAGAGAAACAAATCAGGCTGGTCATAAAGCAGAGCGACATCTCCAGCACAGTCAGACACAGAATCTGAACCTGAAATTGAACCTGAGATATGTGACCAATTATCAACTTTAAAAAAAGCTGTGTGTGCTGTGCACGCGCATAGTAAGTGAAACTTCTTTGTATGTTGTCAGCAACATGTGTATGTGTGTGTGTGTGTGTGTGTGTGTGTTTGTGTGTGTGTGTGTGTGTGTGTGTGTGCGTGTGCATGTGCGTGTGTGTGTGTGTGTGTGTGTGTGTGTGTGTGTGTGTGTGTGTGTGTGTGTGTGTGTGTGTGTGTGTGTTTGTGTGTGTGTGTGACAGTGTGTGAAAGTGTATGTCTGTGTGCGTGTGTATGTGTGTTTGTGAGTGACAGTGTGTGTGTGACAGGGGGTGTGGGTGGGTGGGTGGTCTGCGCCCCGTGTCCTCTTCTGCTCATGCACGACACACTGCCGAGCTCCAGAAGCCTCTGCGCATGCGCGCCGGAAAACTGAGCGATGTCAGCCGCTTCTGCGCATGCGTGGCATCCGTCAGTGGTGCCATAACTACTGCGCATGCGTGGCATACACTGCCGACACGTTTAAATCGAGCAGGGCTAGTTCCGCAAGCCGGGGGATGCCCCGGCTTGCTAGCCCCACTCCCTCGGCGTGCCGTGCGTCACCGATGCGCGGTCACGCGTCATCGGGTGTCAGCGCCCCCTGCACGCGCGTCCAGGGCTCCCCGAGGGAGTGGATGAAGTCATTAACAATCAGACAACTATGGACACGGAGATCCTGGCCCTAAGATCCAAAAGGGATGAACTGGAGGAGGAGGATCAAGAAAATAGGGCAAGAAGAAACAGGTTCAAAAACATACCAGAGACGGTCAAAGATCTAGAAAAAGCAATGACTGAATGGCTACAGAACCTCATCCTGGAAACGCCCCCAGCTGCACTGATCCTTGACAGAGCTCATAGAGCGCTTAGACCGAGACCACAAGCCGGGGATAGAGCAAGAGATGAAGTGGTGAGGCTTCACTACTTTAAATCTAAAGAAGCGGTTCTAGCCCTGGCACGGGAAAAAGGAGGGCTAAAATGGGAAGACGTGTCGATAGACATGTACAATGATTGGGCACCATCAACGCTGATGAAAAGGATGGCCCGGAAACATAACACAAAAATTCTGAGACAACGATATTCGCTACAAGTTGGGATTTCCATTCCGCCTTATTGCCACCAGAAATGGAACACAAGCCTACAGTGGCGACCAACTTTATTCGAAGTTGGCTAGTTCCGCGAATTTCGGAATATCCCAGGGATGTGCGGTTTAGTAACGTTTTCTCCCAGAGTGTATTGCGTTATTTCGCGCCCGTGATTTAAGCATTTTATTCCCGCTGGCTGCAATACTGCAATGCCGTGTAAAAACACATGGGGGCGTTTGCGATCTGTTGTCTCTGAAGTCTAATACCTTCGCGGTTCAACCTACAGTACACAGTCTGTGCGTGCGTGCGCGCGCAGTAATAGTAAAATTGCATATTTAATTTTAATTACAGTACTGTACTGTACATGCTCGGACCCTGTTGGGGTGAAGTGAGGGGGTTCCTAACATCTGGGGGAAAATGAATTTTAATTCTATGGTGATTACTGTCTTGTTGCCGTATTATTTTGGTGGGGCTGGCTGGGTACTTCTTTAGGGGGCTGACCATTACTGTACATTAAAACTTTTCTTTTTATTTCCTCAGAAAAGAAAACGGCTAATGGGGGGATTTTGATGGATAATATTGTACTGTATGCTGATGTTTTCCGGCCGTACATATTTTAATTTATTTTATTTATTCGGGTAATAAACCCGAATAAATAAAACTATGCATTTATTCTACATGTTCAGTATCGTTTCATTATTTGTCTTCTACAGAATACTGTACAGTGGTATACAGTGCCTAACATCTATGGGCAAAAATAATTTTATTCCTAGGTGCCCTAGAACAGAAGTTCCCACGCCAATTGCCCGTGAACTTGACCGCGGCCCTAAGTAGTTCCCACGCCAATTGCGCGAATATAATGTAAAATAACCCGTTCTGTGGGTCTGAGCGGGTTGAAATTTACCTGGTCCTCATGCGGGAGGACCCTTGCCATAGTGGCAAAATATCAGCCTTCCAAGACCCCCGAAACCGGAGATACAAAAAGACAATTTAAAAGCACATTACCAAAGTGGCTTTTTTTCTGCCATGCAAGTCAATGGCCGAAACCTGAAATTTAACATCACCCTGAATCCGTTCTGTTGCCACGAGAGGGTCGCAATTTGCCATGCAATCCTGCCGCAACTAGGACTACATGGTCACCGAATCTGAGCCCTCTAGGTCGAACAGAACCGGAGTTGTGGGTTCCAGGTTTCTGCTCATTCTGACTTAGCCGGTTCAAAGCTTTCTCCGCCATTGCGCTCAATGGTAGGACCCTCCTCGCCAGCGTGACCCTTTCTCACCGCCATTAGTGCTCGGACCCTGTTGGGGTCAAGTGAGGGGGTTCCTAACATCTAGGGGCAAAATGAATTTTATTTGTAGGCGCCCTAGAACAGAAGTTCCCACGCCAATTGCCGTAGTTCCTATGCCAATTGCGCAACCAGGCAGTAAAAAAACAGTGCAGCAAGCGTCTACATTTGTTACACTGTCAAAGGAGCAAATGGAAAAAATGTGAGGCAACTCAACATGTTCTTTTATTGGTGGAGTCAGTACAAAACCATATATTTACAAATACTGTACAATGTTGAAACATTTAAAGTGCACAGCAATTCTAACCATCAACACACAATAATACATACTGCAGCCTTTATTAAATTCTTCTGCCACAAAACATTTTTGGTGCATGGGGCAAAGGGAGTTGAAGTGACTTGCTTTTTATGTACTGTATTTGGGGGTTGTCTTTGGGGGTTTATTCATCAAATTATTATGATGAACTGCCTTTTGAAATGACACCGCTGTTAACTATTTCAGCCACACACCTCCAGAGTTTTTAATCCCTCCCTAGCCAAGCGTCAATCGGCTGAGTCACCCTAGCCTACCATCCCCCTCTCTCCACTGGGACGTTGATCTTCTGCATATTGCCATTGTGTTCTTAATCCGCCCATAGCCGAGCTACAAACACTCAGCACGCCTGCGTCTAATCACACCATCCCCCTCCCCCAACCCTTAGATGCCTGTTGTTTTAATGGTAATGCTTTGGAAAAACCCTTGTCGAATTTGAAATGTAAATCTGATGTGCACAGCACTGTGAGAATTGAGAGTACACTGAGACAGTATTTCATCAGGGTGTGAAAATATTTGTCAGTCACTATGGTTTACAGTCACATGTTTTTAATACAATACAATACATTCTTTAATATCTTTAAAATAAAAATATATAAATCCTGTATATAAGTCCATAGTGGCAAAATATCAGCCTTCCAAGACCCCCGAAACCAGAGATACAAAAAGACAGTTTAAAAGCACATTACCAAAGTGGCTTTTTTTCTGCCATGCAAGTCAATGGCAGAGACCTGAAATTTAACATCACCCTGACTCCGTTCTGTTGCCACGAGAGGGTCGCAATTTGCCATGCAATCCTGCCGCAACTAGGACTGCATGGTCACCGAATCTGAGCCCTCTAGGTCGAACAGAACCGGAGTTGTGGGTTCCAGGTTTCTGCTCATTCTGACTTAGCCGGTTCAAAGCTTTCTCCTCCATTGCGCTCAATGGTAGGACCCTCCTCGCCGGCGTGACCCTTTCTTGCCGCCATTAGTGCTCGGACCCTGTTGGGGTCAAGTGAGGGGGTTCCTAACATCTAGGGGCAAAATGAATTTTATTTCTAGGCGCCCTAGAACAGAAGTTCCAACGCCAATTGACCTAGTTCCCACGCCAATTGCCGTAGTTCCTACGCCAATTGCGCAACCAGGCAGTAAAAAAAATAGCCTCTACATTTGTTACACTGTCAAAGGAGCCAATGGAAACAATGTGAGGCAATTCAACATGTTCTTTTATTGGTGGAGTCAGTACAAAACCATTTATTTACAAATACTGTACAATGTTGAAACATTTAAAGTGCACAGCAATTCTAACCATCAACACACAATAATACATACTGCAGCCTTTATTAAATTCTTCTGCCACAAAACATTTTTGGTGCATGGGGCAAAGGGAGTTAAAGTGACACTTTAAGTAACATCTCCTTTATTAAAGAAACCCAGTACTGTATACAGTACAGTACAGTGGGATGGTGCGCAACACTGTCAGTCAGACCTGCACCAGTTCAGTCCTAGAGGGCAGCAAACAGGGCAGGTTTTCAGGGCAACGTTGAAAACCGTGCCTGTTTGCGGCCCTCAGGGACTTGAGTTGTGCATGTCCTGTGAAAAAAAACACACAACAACATCTCCTTTGTTTAAGTACAGCAGCAGATACTTCTCCCTGAGCCCCGGTGGCAGATCGCACAGGGTGATGTCGGGCACTGTTTCGATGCGAGCGGGTGTAGGTCTTTTGGGAACGGGTGTGCTTGTGGTGACGGGCGATGGTAGGATGTCTGGGAGGAATCTTTCCTCCGGTCGTGATCGCCGTGTTGTCTCCTCGCGTGGTCTTGACGGGGTTGTCATGTCCTCCTCAACGGCATACATGTACACTACATCTTCTGGTGGAGGGGGTGCGCTTGGTGATGGAAGGGGGTCGAAGGTCCCATTCATCACATCCATGTCACCCTCCTGCTCCGGCGTCGGGGAAACAGGGGCATTAGCACCGAGCAAATAATGTATGCCCGCAATGTCAGCCTCTATCTTCTCCATCCGTTGATCCATCCGTTGCTCCATTTGTAGCATCTGTTGCTCCACATTTAACATGGTCTCCAGAAGCAGATCTATCTTTGCCAGCACAATAGAATTCCCGGGGAGATCCACACTTATCCCATTCAGCATCCGGTTCAACAAGCTGCTTCTTGTGCATGGCGTGTGGACATCTGGGGGGATGGGTGCAACGGAGGATGAGATGGGGGTTCCATGGAGAGAAGTAGCTTCGATGGAGAGTGGAGGAGGTGATCTGTGGATACCCGGTAGAGGAGAAGTGGCAGCGTCGTCGAAGAGGGATGGAGAAGGTGACCTTTGGATTTCCGGGCGAGAAGCAGAGTCATCTAAGCGCAAAGGAGACAGTGACCCTTATTCAGATGGAACCGGAGAAGATGTGGGTGGAGAAAATGGGATGAAGATTTCCGGGACAGCTACAGCAGGGTCGTCGAAGCATATGTGAGGAAGTGGTCTGCGGGTCCGATGGGTTGGCTGCCATTCGTTCTGCGTCGAGAGTACATCACCGTATATCTTCTTCACATAATGAGGCTTACGTCTAAGAAAACCCTTAACCTTTGGGGTCAGCAGAAGGTTTTCTTTATTGGCCGTAGCCTGTCGCTTTACCCTTGGCATGGAAACGGCTCCTGCCTTTCGCTTTTTCAGCATGACAGGCACGGCAGAGGTGAGAGGGTTCTTGTGTCCATAGAACCGGGGATGCTCCATGGAAGCAGGTGGCACAATGCAGTACAGTATCTGGACAAGGACAAGTTCAGATAAAGATCATGGATTGGTGGCCTATGCAAAGTGTGTGACCTTTTATGCATGGCAGCCAGGTACAGGTGTTGAAAGTGGGCGTGTGAGTCATTACACCACCAAATACACCATCCATTTTGTGTATTGACTGCACATAGAAAACACATCGACTAAACATCGAATATACATTCTTGTGTTTGTATTTCTTTCCACTCGCAGCAATGCCTGTTAAAATGATTTCAAAGGATCTCAGCATGCGAATTAAGGAGATGTACATGAGCGGACACCGAATTGCTGCTATCCAATGCTGGTTAGCTACTTCTGGCCTAGTTGTGCCATTAAACACCGTGAGCTATCATGCACAAGGAAAAAACAGAGACCGGAAAAAGGCACCAAGGGTAACAAACGCGTAAGTATATTTATAAAACTTAACAAAAAAAATATAGAAAACTGTACTGTACATCTACAGTACAGTTCTGTATCTACTGTAATACTGTTGTTATTTCTGTTGATTTATATTACAACATACAGTACAGTAGTTTGTCTATTTATATTTATAGTACAGCAGTATACATTTTTTGTATATTTCAATTAATCTTACAACGGTATATACTGTATAGGATGTACTGTATATTTATATTTATATTACAACAGTATATTTATTTTGCATATTAATATTTATAGTACAACAGTATATATATTTTGTCTATTTATATTTATAGTACAGCAGTATACATTTTTTGTATATTTCAATTAATCTTACAATGGTATATACTGTATATGATGTACTGTATATTTATATTTATATTACAACAGTATATTTATTTTGCATATTAATATTTATAGTACAACAGTATATATATTTTGTCTATTTATATTTATAGTACAGCAGTATACATTTTTGTATATTTCAATTAATCTTACAACAGTATATACTGTATAGGATGTACTGTATATTTATATTACAACAATATATTTATTTTGTTACATACATTTTATATTGCTGCATATTAATAAAACAATATAATTTCTTTACATTGTAGGGAGACAACTGTTCTGGTGGACAAAATAAGTGAGGAGAATGATGAGAGGAGTGCATTAAGGGTTAAAAACACTCTGCAGGAAAAGCACAATCTGACTGTATCCGAGACCAGCATAAAGAAGATGAGACGCAGCATTGGATGGAAATATGGATGTGTGTAGTTAGTACTGGACAGTACAGGAGGTAAAAGTGTTGTTTAGCAAACTGTACTGCACTGTACCGCTAAAAAAAATTTTTCCTTGTCATTACAAAGCGAACCCCATGATACGGGACGCAAACAAAATCAAAAGAGTGGTCCAGGCCCAGGCATTGATCGACAGTGGGGAGACTTTCCAGGATTGCATCTTCACTGATGAGTCTACTGTGTCGCTGGAGAGATTTGCAAGATTTGCGTTCCACAAAAAAGGCCGCTTATCTTTGAAGCCGCGGCCAAAACACCCTGTGAAGCTGTATGTGTGGGGTGCCATCTCTAGGCGTGGACCGGGATGCATTGTCATCTTTGAAGGTAAAATTTATCAAATATAATGTCGCCTAATGCACTGTACTTGACTAGTGTTGCCTTATCGTATGCACTGTACTGTACTATTGTGCAGTTTTTTGAGCACTTTTCTTTTCTTGCTATAGGAATCATGAATAAAGCTTTCTTCCAAGACAACATTGTGCCCGAGATAGTGCACTACATCACACGTGTCTTCCCCAATGGTCACCGCTTCTACCAGGACAACGATCCCAAGCACACTGCGTCAATGGCGCATATCCTTGAGCGCGGCATCAACTGGGTGAAGACGCCAGCGGAGTAAGTGCAGTAGACCTTGTCCCATTTTTGTTCCCCACTGTTTTTAGCTCTTAAACCAATTGTCCTTTCTTTTCAATGACAGGTCGCCAGACTTCAATCCGATAGAAATGGTCTGGCATCAGCTGAAGGACCATATCCGGAAAGTGGCGAAACCCTCCAAAAAGGACGAGTTGTTGAAAGGCATACTGAGTTTTTGGAACGATGTACTCACCGTGGAACGCTGCAATAAATATATAGACCATATTGCCACTGTGTTGCCCATTGTCATCGCGCGTAATGGGCAAGCATCAGGGAAGTAGTACTGTGCTGTAGTATTGTAAGTACAGTATGTTACAGGTAAGTATGGCACAGATTTTTTTCTTTCCAGATAGTAAGAGTACTGTATACAGTAGTTAGTTTTTTCTTTACAGAGAGAGCAGCACCAGCCATCAGGTTACAGTACATAGAATTTAACAGTAGTCAGAGTATACAGTAGTTCCAGTACAGTATACAGTACACTAGTTTGACAGTACTACAGTAACTGCCTACGAACTGCCCCATTTTTTTTCTTTCCAGAGAAAGCTGCACCAGCCACCTACAGTAGTTCTGCCATAATACAGTACAGTAACTGCACTAATTTTTGGTTTTCTTGTCGTTCCAGGAAAAACGGTGGCCTAGGGGGATGGGGGCGTTGTGTCCAGTCAAATATGCTTGTACAGTCAAATGTACAGTATATAAACAGCAGCAATGATGTACACAAAACCTCTCCTCTCTCAATGAACTACAGTACTGTACTGCAGACAGAATGAGGAAAAGATAAAGACTAAAGAAAAAATAATTTTACTATACAGTATATACAGTACAGTATATTATACAGTACTGTACATTACAGTACTGTACTGTATATACTGTAGTATTAAATAATATTCTTATAAATGTGCATTACTCATGTTTCCCCATGTTTTACAAAAGGTTTTCCAAATGGTTATCCAATTTCAAGCTGCCAAAATAACTTAATAAAGACTGCATTACTGTATGTATTATTCCTGATTATTTTTAGATTTGTATTTTTTGGTTCCTGATAAAATAAAATAAATATTTATTCACTTTACTGCGAATCATAATCATTGACAGCCACCCCTACAGTGCACCAATGAATTATTTTATTTATTTATTTATAAAATATTTTACCAGGATTTATACCAGGATTTATATATTTTTATTTTAAAGATATTAAAGAATGTATTGTATTGTATTAAAAACATGTGACTGTAAACCATAGTGACTGACAAATATTTTCACACCCTGATGAAATACTGTCTCAGTGTACTCTCAATTCTCACAGTGCTGTGCACATCAGATTTACATTTCAAATTCGACAGGGGTTTTTCCAAAGCATTACCGTTCAAACAACAGGCCTCTAAGGGTTGGGGGAGGGGGATGGTGTGATTAGACGCAGGCGTGCTGAGTGTTTGTAGCTCGGCTATGGGCGGATTAAGAACACAATGGCAATATGCAGAAGATCAACGACACAGTGGAGAGAGGGGGATGGTAGGCTAGGGTGACTCAGCTGATTGATGCTTGGCTAGGGAGGGATTAAAAACTCTGGAGGTGTGTGGCTGAAATAGTTAACAGCAGTGTCATTTCAAAAGGCAGTTCATCATAATAATTTGATGAATAAACCCCCAAAGACAACCCCCAAATACAGTACATAAAAAGCAAGTCACTTTAACTCCCTTTGCCCCATGCACCAAAAATGTTTTGTGGCAGAAGAATTTAATAAAGGCTGCAGTATGTATTATTGTGTGTTGATGGTTAGAATTGCTGTGCACTTTAAATGTTTCAACATTGTACAGTATTTGTAAATAAATGATTTTGTACTGACTCCACCAATAAAAGAACATGTTGAATTGCCTCACATTGTTTCCATTTGCTCCTTTGACAGTGTAACAAATGTAGAGGCTGTTTTTTAACTGGCTGGTCGCGCAATTGGCGTAGGAACTACGGCAATTGGCATGGGAACTAGGTCAATTGGCGTGGGAACTTCTGTTCTAGGGCGCCTAGAAATAAAATTCATTTTTCCCCTAGATGTTAGGAACCCCCTCACTTGACCCCAACAGTGTCCGAGCACTAATGGCGGCGAGAAAGGGTCACGCCGGCGAGGAGGGTCCTACCATTGAGCGCAATGGCGGAGAAAGCTTTGAACCGGCTAAGTCAGAATGAGCAGAAACCTGGAACCCACAACTCCAGTTCTGTTCGACCTAGAGGGCTCAGATTCGGTGACCATGCAGTCCTAGTTGCGGCAGGATTGCATGGCAAATTGCGACCCTCTCGTGGCAACAGAACGGAGTCAGGCTGATGTTAAAGTTCAGGTTTCTGTCATTGACTTGCATGGCAGAAAAAAAGCCACTTTGGTAATGTGCTTTTAAACTGTATTTTAGTATCTCCAGTTTCGGGGGTCTTGGAAGGCTGATATTTTGCAACTATGGGCTTATATACAGGATTTATATATTTTTATTTTAAAGATATTAAAGAATGTACAGTACTGTATTGTATTAAAAACATGTGACTGTAAACCATAGTGACTGACAAATATTTTCACACCCTGATGAAATACTGTCCCAGTGTACTCTGAATTCTCACAGTGTTGTGCACATCAGATTTACATTTCAAATTCGACAGGAGGTTTTCAAAAGCATTACCGTTCAAACAACAGGCCTCTAAGGGTTGGGGGAGGGGGATGGTGTGATTAGACGCAGGCATGCTGGGTGTTTGTAGCTCGGCTATGGGCGGATTAAGAACACAATGGCAATATGCAGAAGATCAACGACCCAGTGAAGAGAGGGGGATGGTAGGCTAGGGTGACTCAGCCGATTGATGCTTGACTAGGGAGGGATTAAAAACTCTGGAGGTGTGTGGCTGAAATAGTTAACAGCAGTGTCATTTCAAAAGGCTGTTCATCATAATAATTTGATGAATAAACCCCCAAAGACAACCCCCAAATACAGTACATAAAAAGCAAGTCACTTTAACTCCCTTTGCCCCATGCACCAAAAATGTTTTGTGGCAGAAGCATTTAATAAAGGCTGCAGTATGTACAGTATTATTGTGTGTTGATGGTTAGAATTGCTGTGCACTTTAAATGTTTCAACATTGTACAGTATTTGTAAATAAATGGTTTTGTACTGACTCCACCAACAAAAGAACATGTTGAATTGCCTCACATTGTTTCCATTTGCTCCTTTGCCAGTGTAACAAATGTAGAGGCTTGCTGCACTGTTTTTTAACTGGCTGGTCGCGCAATTGGCATAGGAACTACGGCATTTGGCATGGGAAATAGGTCAATTGGCGTGGGAACTTCTGTTCTAGGGCGCCTAGAAATAAAATTCATTTTGCCCCTAGATGTTAGGAACCCCCTCACTTGACCCCAACAGGGTCCGAGCACTAATGGCGGCGAGAAAGGGTCACGCCGGCGAGGAGGGTCCTACCATTGAGCGCAATGGCGGAGAAAGCTTTGAACCGGCTAAATCAGGATGAGCAGAAACCTGGAACCCATAACTCCGGTTCTGTTCGACCTAGAGTGCTCAGATTCGGTGACCATGTAGTCCTAGTTGCGGCAGGATTGCATGGCAAATTGCGACCCTCTCGTGGCAACAGAACGGTGTCAGGGTGATGTTAAAGTTCAGGTTTCTGCCTTTGACTTGCATGGCAGAAAAAAAGCCACTTTGGTAATGTGCTTTTAAACTGTCTTTTTGTATCTCCGGTTTCGGGGGTCTTGGAAGGCTGATATTTTGCCACTATGGACTTATATACAGGATTTATATATTTTTATTTTAAAGATATTAAAGAATGTATTGTATTGTATTAAAAACATGTGACTGTAAACCATAGTGACTGACAAATATTTTCACACCCTGATGAAATACTGTCTCAGTGTACTCTCAATTCTCACAGTGCTGTGCACTTCAGATTTACATTTCAAATTTGACAGGGGTTTTTCCAAAGTATTACCGTTCAAACAACAGGCCTCTAAGGGTTGGGGGAGGGGGATGGTGTGATTAGACGCAGGCGTGCTGAGTGTTTGTAGCTCGCTATGGGCGGATTAAGAACACAATGGCAATATGCAGAAGATCAACAACCCAGTGGAGAGAGGGGGGTGGTAGGCTAGGGTGACTCAGCCGATTGACGCTTGGCTAGGGAGGGATTAAAAACTCTGGAGGTGTGTGGCTGAAATAGTTAACAGCAGTGTCATTTCAAAAGGCAGTTCATCATAAAAATGTGATGAATATACCCCCAAAGACAACCCCCAAATACAGTACATAAAAAGCAAGTCACTTTAACTCCCTTTGCCCCATGCACCAAAAATGTTTTGTGGCAGAAGAATTTAATAAAGGCTGCAGTATGTACAGTATTATTGTGTGTTGATGGTTAGAATTGCTGTGCACTTTAAAAGTTTCAACATTGTACAGTATTTGTAAATACATGGTTTTGTACTGACTCCACCAATAAAAGAACATTTTGAATTGCCTCACATTGTTTCCATTTTCTCCTTTGACAGTGTAACAAATGTAGAGGCTTGCTGCACTGTTTTTTTACTGCCTGGTTGCGCAATTGGCGTAGGAACTACGGCAATTGGCGTGGGAACTTCTGTTCTAGGGCACCTAGAAATAAAATTCATTTTTCCCCTAGATGTTAGGAACCCCCTCACTTGACCCCAACAGGGTCCGAGCACTAATGGCGGCGAGAAAGGGTCACGCCGGCGAGGAGGGTCCTACCATTGGGTGCAATGGCGGAGAAAGCTTTGAACCGGCTAAGTCAGAATGAGCAGAAACCTGGAACCCACAACTCCGGTTCTGTTCGACCTAGAGGGCTCAGATTCGGTGACCATGTAGTCCTAGTTGCGGCAGGATTGCATGGCAAATTGCGACCCTCTCGTGGCAACAGAACGGAGTCAGGCTGATGTTAAAGTTCAGGTTTCTGTCATTGACTTGCATGGCAGAAAAAAAGCCACTTTGGTAATGTGCTTTTAAACTGTTTTTTGTATCTCCAGTTTCGGGGGTCTTGGAAGGCTGATATTTTGCCACTATGGACTTATATACAGGATTTATATATTTTTATTTTAAAGATATTAAAGAATGTACAGTACTGTATTGTATTAAAAACATGTGACTGTAAACCATAGTGACTGACAAATATTTTCACACCCTGATGAAATACTGTCCCAGTGTACTCTGAATTCTCACAGTGCTGTGCACATCAGATTTACATTTCAAATTCGACAGGAGGTTTTCCAAAGCATTACCGTTCAAACAACAGGCCTCTAAGGGTTGGGGGAGGGGGATGGTGTGATTAGACGCAGGCGTGCTGGGTGTTTGTAGCTCGGCTATGGGCGGATTAAGAACACAATGGCAATATGCAGAAGATCAACGACCCAGTGGAGAGAGGGGGATGGTAGGCTAGGGTGACTCAGCCGATTGATACTGGGCTAGGGAGGGATTAAAAACTCTGGAGGTGTGTGGCTGAAATAGTTAACAGCAGTGTCATTTCAAAAGGCTGTTCATCATAATAATTTGAGGAATAATTCCCAAAGACAACCCCCAAATACAGTACATAAAAAGCAAGTCACTTTAACTCCCTTTGCCCCATGCACCAAAAATGTTTTGTGGCAGAAGAATTTAATAAAGGCTGCAGTATGTACTGTATTATTGTGTGTTGATGGTTAGAATTGCTGTGCACTTTAAATGTTTCAACATTGTACAGTATTTGTAAATAAATGGTTTTGTACTGACTCCACCAATAAAAGAACATGTTGAATTGCCTCACATTGTTTCCATTTGCTCCTTTACCAGTGAAACAAATGTAGAGGCTTGCTGCACTGTTTTTTTTACTGCCTGGTCGCGCAATTGGCGTAGGAACTACGGCAATTGGCATGGGAACTAGGTCAATTGGCGTGGGAACTTCTGTTCTAGGGCGCCTAGAAATAAAATTCATTTTGCCCCTAGATGTTAGGAACCCCCTCACTTGACCCCAACAGGGTCCGAGCACTAATGGCGGCAAGAAAGGGTCACGCCGGCGAGGAGGGTCCTACCATTGAGCGCAATGGCAGAGAAAGCTTTGAACCGGCTAAGTCAGAATGAGCAGAAACCTGGAACCCATAACTCCGGTTCTGTTCGACCTAGAGGGCTCAGATTCGGTGACCATGTAGTCCTAGTTGCGGCAGGATTGCATGGCAAATTGCGACCCTCTCGTGGCAACAGAATGGAGTCAGGGTGATGTTAAAGTTCAGGTTTCTGCCATTGACTTGCATGGCAGAAAAAAAGCCACTTTGGTAATGTGCTTTTAAACTGTCTTTTTGTATCTCCGGTTTCGGGGGTCTTGGAAGGCTGATATTTTGCCACTATGGACTTATATACAGGATTTATATATTTTTATTTTAAAGATATTAAAGAATGTACTGTATTGTATTAAAAACATGTGACTGTAAACCATAGTGACTGACAAATATTTTCACACCCTGATGAAATACTGTCTCAGTGTACTCTCAATTCTCACAGTGCTGTGCACTTCAGATTTACATTTCAAATTTGACAGGGGTTTTTCCAAAGTATTACCGTTCAAACAACAGGCCTCTAAGGGTTGGGGGAGGGGGATGGTGTGATTAGACGCAGGCGTGCTGAGTGTTTGTAGCTCGGCTATGGGCGGATTAAGAACACAATGGCAATATGCAGAAGATCAACGTCCCAGTGGAGAGAGGGGGATGGTAGGCTAGGGTGACTCAGCCGATTGACGCTTGGCTAGGGAGGGATTAAAAACTCTGGAGGTGTGTGGCTGAAATAGTTAACAGCAGTGTCATTTCAAAAGGCAGTTCATCATAAAAATTTGATGAATAAACCCCCAAAGACAACCCCCAAATACAGTACATAAAAAGCAAGTCACTTTAACTCCCTTTGCCCCATGCACCAAAAATGTTTTGTGGCAGAAGAATTTAATAAAGGCTGCAGTATGTACAGTATTATTGTGTGTTGATGGTTAGAATTGCTGTGCACTTTAAATGTTTCAACATTGTACAGTATTTGTAAATACATGGTTTTGTACTGACTCCACCAATAAAAGAACATGTTGAATTGCCTCACATTGTTTCCATTTGCTCCTTTGACAGTGTAACAAATGTAGAGGCTTGCTGCACTGTTTTTTTTACTGCCTGGTCGCGCAATTGGTGTAGGAACTACGGCAATTGGCGTGGGAACTAGGTCAATTGGCGTGGGAACTTCTGTTCTAGGGCGCCTAGAAATAAAATTCATTTTGCCCCTAGATGTTAGGAACCCCCTCACTTGACCCCAACAGGGTCCGAGCACTAATGGCGGCAAGAAAGGGTCACGCCGGCGAGGAGGGTCCTACCATTGAGCGCAATGGAGGAGAAAGCTTTGAACCGGCTAAGTCAGAATGAGCAGAAACCTGGAACCCACAACTCCGGTTCTGTTCGACCTAGAGGGCTCAGATTCGGTGACCATGTAGTCCTAGTTGCGGCAGGATTGCATGGCAAATTGCGACCCTCTCGTGGCAACAGAACGGAGTCAGGGTGATGTTAAAGTTCAGGTTTCTGCCATTGACTTGCATGGCAGAAAAAAGCCACTTTGGTAATGTGCTTTTAAACTATCTTTTGGTACCTCCGGTTCCGGAGGTCGTGCAAGGCTGATATTTTGCCACTATGGCAAGGGTCCTCCCGCATGAGGACCAGGTAAATTTCAACCCGCTCAGACCCACAGAACGGGTTATTTTACATTATATTCACGCAATTGGCGTGGGAACTACTTAGGGCCGCGGTAAAGTTCACGGGCAATTGGCGTGGGAACTTCTGTTCTAGGGCACCTAGGAATAAAATTATTTTTGCCCATAGATGTTAGGCACTGTATACCACTGTACAGTATTCTGTAGAAGACAAATAATGAAACGATACTGAACATGTAGAATAAATGCATAGTTTTATTTATTCGGGTTTATTACACAGTATACTGTACAGCCGGAAAACATCAGCATACAGTACAATATTATCCATCGAAATCCCCCCATTAGCCGTTTTCTTTTCTGAGAAAAAACTAAAAGAAAAGTTTTAATGTACAGTACAGTACAGTAATGATCATCCCCCTAAAGAAGTACCCAGCCAGCCCCACCAAAATAATACGGCAACAAGACAGTACTCACCATTGAATTTCCCATTCAGCTTGCACTGGCGCCAGTCCACTGCCAGTCCAGCTTTCTTCATCATCCACGTCGATAGTTGGCAGCAGGACTAGTCCACCTGTAGTAAGCAGGTGAGGCTGGAAATCGCTTAGGTACATGCAAGCTTCATCAAAACTGCACGCCAAATCCAGCTTAGCCTCAGGCTCAGGCTCAGGGTTGTCACTGACAGTGGGACCATCATTGGAAGCCGGTGCTGGTGCTGGTGCATTGCTTGGCAGCGACTGTCGCTTCTTAGTTAGTTTTAACACGACCCTTTGCCTTTTGCTGCCTCCATGATCATAGATACGGGAAAAATCCGGTGACACACACCAATACCCTCCAACGAATTGGGGCTCAATACGGTGAAAACAGGGGTCACTACATAACCTTTTCCTTACTGCACGCTTCTACATATGAGGAGTTGGCGAAAATTTGTAAAAGTCATAGTTTTCGATAAAATACTGATAAATTTGAGCAACTGTTGCCATCTTATCCTCTGTTGCATTAATCGCGGCCCCTATCAAATACGCATAACTTCTGTCAGGTTTTTGGAAAGCGGGCTGCACTTGAACACTCATGGCGGGTCTCTGCAGAATAGTGTAACACAAACTGAAACTGGTCTTTGTCTTTCTTTAATATGAAAAGCCTAAATTGATACATTTTTGCAACCTCTTCCTTCAGTCTCAAGGCCAAGGCCAAGTTACAATAGCACACTGTGGTACGGTATCTTTTTTAAACGAAACACCTGCAAGCCGACACATTACTGATTCGGCGCATTACAATTCATGAATTTCTGCCATCTGGCGGACACGCGAAGCATTGCAGCCTATTAAAATCCGAACCATTATCAATAAACACATCAACCGCGTGTCAGCCGGGCATGACCCTGGCTGGGAGCCCGGCATGCTCCGGGTGAACAGCGTGGCATTCCAGGAACATGCCAGGTACAAGTCGATGATTACTTCGAATAAAAGCTGCCGGAGCAGTACATGAGGGATCCAGAATTAGGAGTGGACTTCCTAGAAAGTCTGGGACTGCAACCCCCAGAATCCATGCCCCGGAAAGAACGCAGACTGCCTCCCGTCAGACCACTGTGGAAAGAAGTGGGCAGAGGAGCCACTCCATATAGAGGAAAGCCAAGGGAGCAACAGAAACCTTAGGTCTATGTAAAACCTGCTACAATAGAGAAAAAGAAAAACCCGATATAAAGAACTATGCCAAAAATACAAGACTGTGATGAGCAGCAGTTACATAAACCCAGATAAGGAATAGCAATGTTACATCTCCATTTCCCCATAGACTACTGGGTAATCCGAAGGTTAGAATTACCGGTATGAATAAGAATAGTCCCAAACTACTTACAGTACAGATAGGAGGAAAATCTTGCTTACAATAACAACAAACTTAAGTATTTCCTAGATTAGCGGATAGAACGCACACTAGAATAACCATTATATTTGCGAAGCATCTATAGAGTAGCTAAAAGTAGGGGGAACACGGAGACCAGTAAGCAGAAACTAAGAATTTAAGCAAAAATAAAAAGGGGGGGTTGTAGGTAATGTATGTTAAATGTATGATTTCAGTTGTTGAAATATGTTTGTTCAATATTGTGTTGATCACAATGTTTTAGATCTTTATATATTGTATAGGAGGTTAAAAAAAAAAAAGGATAAATATGTTAAAAAAAAAAAAAAAGGTTGATTTACTGTATTAGGCGGACCCGCCACCTGGGACCGCAGTACAGTCCTTACACACTCAAAGATATGGGTGTGGGATTAGCGCTACTGTGCCATCGCAGAGAACGAACGTTCATGATAAGTGAACAAACAAATCCAGGCTATGTTAGTCACCTGGATTTTTCTATATATGTTGTTTTCTTTTTGATGTTTAAATGTTTTCATTGCTACAATACGTGTAAGAATACCCTCCGGGCCACCGCTCAAGGGAAAACGGAAAATGAATCCACCAGAGAATAAGACTCCAAAAACAGGTAAATTAAAATGACACTGAAATTAATATCATATAACACAAAGGGACTGAACAATGTGGTAAAACGGAAGATAGCAATGACAGAATATTAAAGGCTATCAGGGGACATAATACAAGAAACGCACTTCACGGCTAGCTCTACTCCTACATATTGGGACAAATACTACCTCTAGGTATACACAGCATCTGAAAAGGAAGAAAAAAAAGAGGGGTGGCCATACTCCTAGCAAGGAACTCTCCATTTAAGGTAGACAAGATAAGAAGGGACCCAGAGGGACGATACCTAATACTCACAGGGTACATAGAAGATACTCAGATAACCCTAGTCAATGCGTACGCACCAAATGAAAATAAGAGAACAGTTTTACAAAATTATTTTGATTATTTGGTAAAAACTACCAGGGCCGCATAGTTTTAGCGGGGGATTTCAATATAGCCTTAAATGAAAAACAAGATAGATCTAAACCTGCTTTAACTACGACTCTGGTATCTCGAAAAGGGGAGAGAAAAGCGCTAAGAGAGGGACTTAAAGAGTTTGATTTAAGGGATTCATGGAGAGAGATGAACCCGCAGAAAAGAGATTTCTCTTTCTATTCAGCACCCCACAAAGTATACACAAGGATAGATTAAATATTTGTACATTATAATCCCAAAAATAACAAAGGCCACAATGCACCCAATTACATGGTCAGATCATGCTCCAGTCGAAGTGCACATTGAAGATATACATAAGAAACCAAGTAAAGGGACATGGAGACTAAATGAGTCACTACTAAAGATGCCAGAGGTCATCTCGGAGATCAGTAACGAGGCAAACAATTATTTCCAAATAAACGAAGGTAGTGTGGAGTCACCCTATACTCTATGGAAGGCCCACAAGGCAGTGGTGAGAGGTAAAGTTACAAGTGTCACAACACATAGAAAGAGAGAGACAGAAACAAACCTTTATTCTGCAAGAAAAGATAAAGACCTTAGAAGAAGCACATAAAACAAATCACAATATAACAATTGAGAAGGAATTGCGGGATCTAAGAGGGAAATTAAATTTATGCCTGACTGATAAAGCTGAAAAGGCTATAGCGTTGACAAAACAAAACTTCTACAAGAAGGCTAATAAGGCAGATACAATGCTGGCCACAAGATTGAGGAAAGATAGAATGCAATCTAGAATACATAGCATCAGAAGAGAAGATGGGGTGTGTAGAACAAATCCACAGACAATAGCTAATGAATTCACCACATTTTATAAAGAGCTATATAGTGGAGATAAAGTAGATAAAGGGAACACCACCAAGGAAAAACAGAGAGCTTTCCTCAGAAAACTGAATTTGCCTAAACTCACATCACAGGAAATAAAAACACTATCCCAGTCAATAACTTTGAAAGAGGTATCAGAAACAATAAAGGGGCTGAAAGATTCCAAGGCTCCGGGCCCAGATGGTCTGTCCAATATATATTAGAAAAAACTATCCCACATATTTGTTCCCCAAATAGTAAAGATATTTAATAAAGCTCTTGAGGGAGAGCAGTTCCCACAAACAATGCTTGAATCAAAAATAATATTAATACATAAAGAGGGAAAAGATCCCACACAATGCAAAAGCTATAGACCAATATCCCTGATTAATAATGATCTCAAAATCTTTTCTAAAATACTAGCCACTAGATTGAATAAGTATCTTCCGCAACTGATAGATGCAGATCAGGCAGGATTTATATGAGGTCGACAGGCAGTGGTTAACACAAGGAAAACAATTAACTTGATCCAGATAGCTAAGAAGAATAACATGTCTTCAATGCTACTGTCTCTAGACACAGAGAAAGCTTTTGATCGCATCGATAGGGGATATATGATTGAGACACTTAGGGCTTTTGGAGTGAAAGGCAAATTTATGAAAGCTATAGCCTCATTATATGGGGATCCCACAGCTAAAGTATCCTACCTTAATATGCAGACCGATAAAATCCACATCAGAAAGGGCACAAGTAAGGATGCCCTCTGTCACCCCTGTTGTTCGCTCTAGCGATAGAACCTTTAGCAGCTCAAAGCAGGTCGAATACGGACATTGGGAGGATTGAGGTAAAACAAAAAGTATACAAGCTGTCACGTTTACCGATGATATATTATTAACAATATCAAGACCCTTAACCTCTCTGCCAGACCTATTCAGTAATTTATCAACGTTCCAAAAGTTATCAGGGTTTAAAATTAATAATGATAAATCTGAAGCCCTAAATATAAATCTCCCACAGGAACAAATAAAGCTGATAAAAATAAACTTTGACTTCGCATGGAAGTCTCAGGTCATAAAGTACTTGGGAATCGGGTTGACCAACACAAAAGACACTATATATGAGACAAACTACGTCTTTTTTCAACCTCATCTACTATGTAACTATGTAACTACCCAGCAGTGATAAAAACACTGAAAAAAGACTTAGAGGAATGGTCCAGGTACCATATATCCTGAATAGGTAGAGTAAACGCTATTAAAATGAACCTATTACCAAGAATCTTGTACTTATTCCACACAATATTAGATCAGGTCAGGGCTAGGATATACACGATCTACAGACAAAAATCACACAATGTATATGGAAGAACAAAAAAGCGAGAATAAAGTTGCCCACACTCTATAGACCCAAAATGTCGGGAGGATTAGCCTTACCATATTTATTGCAGTATTATCAAGTGGCACATTTAAGCAAATTGGTTCACTAGCATGCCCATAAACAGAGGAAAAAGTGGATGGAAATTGAGTCTGATATGATCTCAAGTTCATGTATAGATATGATACTATGATTAACAAAGAAAGAAAGACCTGCACTGACGTTGCCTCTGGAATCTATCACACATTCACTAAAAATGTGGGATTCATTGAAATTTAAACATGGGTTCACCAACCTAAAATCTCAGATAACACCACTATTTGAGAATCCTAGCTTTATCAAGGGCATGGAACCAACAGCGTTTAAAGAATGGAGCAAGACCAGAGTCACAAGAGTAAAATATCTATGTGCAAACAAATAAAGTAAAAGGTTTGAGACATTAATGAGAGAAAATGGGCTACATAATTCAGCCTTTTTTAGGTATCTTCAACAGAGGGACCATATACGAAGTGAAGGCCCGTATAGTGACTTTACAATATTTGAGGATATGTGCCTCGCAGGGGAGGACAAGAAAGGCCTGATCTCCAAAGTATACAACATACTTGCAACTGTTAAAACAGAAACAGCGATAAAACCCAAATTGATGATAAAGTGGGAGGAGGCGTTGGGAGAACAATTAGATGAGGATGAGTGGGATAATATAGTTGAAGGGATAGCAAAGAGCTCCACGTGTCCTAATGAAAGAAAATGCATTCAAAATGCTCCACCAATGGTATTACACTCCACTAAGATTAAAAACAAAGAAAAACCTGGCGCCAAAAGTTCATTGGATAATCCTGTACTCCTCAGGGGATCAGCACACTTGCTTGACAGGCCATATAGGGGAAAAAACACAAACAGACACAGATCATAGTGCAACACTGTAGAGTTAAAACAGGTCTACACTAATACACACACTGCACATATAACATAGAGACTCCTAGTGACTATAAAAACTATTTATTAAATAAAAAGAACTATGCCATAAAATGGTATGGACAAATGAGAACACCGCTGGTCATCCAGATGGGAAAAATCAGAGCCCTACTTACAAGCAGCAAGGCAAATACAGGCAATGCAACAAAGAGTCCTCCAGGTGCTGCTGATGTCTTTGCAGAGATGTGATTCCTGCTGCACTGTGACTCTCGTGCTGACCCTCCCTCCAGGGGTTAACAGGAACAGTGGCAGTGTTGGAGGCCCACTTGTGGGGCTCACAGCTCTACTCCACATGAGGCTGCTCTCCTCACTTCCTCCTCCGGTTACACAGGCTGTCTCAGAGAGTGCCCGTGCCCTTAAAGGGACAGTACAAGCGTCCTGTATGCCAAGAACTAACGGCTGCAATGGGGTTCAAATGTGACCAAGTGTCCCAAAAAGTCCAATACCAAGCTCAAAGTGACTGTGTCACCTGCCCTACGCGTTTCGTGGATGTTACTCCACTTCCTCAGGGGCAACAAAGACTGACACTGAATGACATATACATATACCCTAACCAATTAAAAATTAATTGCCCAATTAGGCTGTATAGCCTGCATGTCATTAATATCAAAACACTACGTCTCTAACAACATAATACACATACAATACATTAAACAACATTAAAAACATTAAAAACATTAAAAACATTCAGATAACAACTGGTAACCGTATATCCCAAAATTGAGGCCAGATATAATATCATAATAGGCATTGATATATACCAAAATGCCAAATTGTGGCCAAAGGATAAACAAACCTGCTTAAGCCACTTAATATGCTACTGCTGGTACAGAGTCAAACAGAGTCAAATGTATAAGTTGTCATCCATTAAGTACATGAAAAGTGCACTTAACTTAATGTTTGTTTGAGCCATCTCATCTACCTAAAAAGGAGCCCAATCCAAAATCAATATTGAGCCCATATGGGGATAAAGTCTTAAGTTCATAGATCCAAAAGGCCTCCCTCCTATTGATGTATTGAATGTTATTGCCACCTCTCCAATTGGGTGTACACAATTCAATATGTTGACAGATAAGGCCCTTTGGATTTTTGCCATGATGTACCAAAAAGTGGTGGGACACACTGTGTGATGTTAAACCCTTTTTGATGTTGTAGATATGTTCATATATACGTCTTTAAAACGTACGACCAGTGCAACCCACATATTGCAGGCCACAAGGACACTGCAACATATAAATGACAAACTCCGACTTACATGAAATATGTGACATGATTTTGTAGTTCTTGGCGGTGACATTAGATTTGAATTCTGTGCTACAACAGCTGTACTTACAGGCTATACATTTACTGCATGGTTTAAACCCATTTTTAACCTGATTGATGTTCATTTTTATTTCACCTTGGTTTAAGGGGTAACTAGGTGCCAGTTTGTTCCTAAAGTTACCAGCTTTCTTAAAAACAATAGATGGCTGTGGTGTTAGTATCTGTGACAAAGTGCATCCTGCAACAATATAGGCCAATGTTTGGCAAAAATATTCCTTATTTTGGGGGCCATAGCGTTATATTGTGTTATAAAGGAAATATTATTTTTCCCTTGGCTGTCCCCTTTGTCCTTATATTCCAGGAGTTTGTTCCTGTCCATATCTTGAACTAAGAGATAGTATTCTCTAGTTCGTCTATGGGATAATTCCGATCTAGAAACTTATTTTTGAGTTCATCTGCCTGCTCTACAAAAGATTCCAACCTGGAGCAGTTGCGCCTAAGTCGGATGAATTGTCCTTTCGGAATATTCCTAATCCATTGCGGATTGTGATGGCTGTTGGCCATAACATAATTGTTATTTTTGTATAATTGTTTTTGTATTGTTTTGTATATTGTTTTATAATTATTTTGTATAATTGTTATAATTGTTTGTGTATGAATGTGGTCATCAACAATACTAATATTTAAATCCAAAAAGTTAATGGTAGTTTTATCATATTGGCATATCAGTTTCAAACTTAAGACTTTATCCCCATATGGGCTCAATATTGATTTTGAATTGGGCTCCTTTTTAGGTAGATGAGATGGCTC
Source organism: Ascaphus truei (assembly GCF_040206685.1). Taxonomy (NCBI): domain Eukaryota; kingdom Metazoa; phylum Chordata; class Amphibia; order Anura; family Ascaphidae; genus Ascaphus; species Ascaphus truei. The sequence goes on along the minus strand of NC_134484.1, from coordinate 396,229,177 downwards.
AAACAAACATTAAGTTAAGTGCAACCATTACTTAATGGATGACAACTTATCCATTTGACTCTGTACCAGCAGTAGCATATTAAGTGGCTTAAGCAGGTTTGTTTATCCTTTGGCCACAATTTGGCATTTTGGTATATACTGCTGCGGCCAAGTTTATTCGAGCATTTGCCCGTTCTTGGCCGCAGCAGTAGCCTGGCGCGCGCCCGAGTGTGACGGGCGCGCGCCGAAGCAGCGGAAGAGCGCCCTCCGATCGGGGCGCTCTCCCTACCGCTGCTGGGTCCGCCGGGTCCCCCGGAACCCCCTGCCGCTGTCCCGCAATCGCGGGACACCAGGGCTCCCTCGGGAGCCCCTGGACGAACGTGCAGGGGGCGCACGTTCCCGAAGACGCGTGACCGCGCGTCTATGACGCGCGGCACGCCGAGGGGCGGCCACTAGCAAGCCGGGAAATCTCCCGGCTTGCGGTACCGACCACACTGCAATAAAGTGTGTCGGTACTGTATCAATGCCTATTATGATATTATATCTGGCCTCAATTTTGGGATATACGGTTACCAGTTGTTATCTGAATGTTTTTAATGTTTTTAATGTTGTTTAATGTATTGTATGTGTATTATGTTGTTAGAGACGTAGTGATTTGATATTAATGACATGCAGGCTATACAGCCTAATTGGGCAATTAATTTTTAATTGGTTAGGGTATATGTATATGTCATTCAGTGTCAGTCTTTGTAGCCCCTGAGGAAGTGGAGTAACATCCACGAAACGCGTAGGGCAGGTGACACAGTCATGTGGAGTAGAGCTGTGAGCCCCACAAGCGGGCCTCCAACACTGCCACTGTTCCTGTTAACCCCTGGAGGGAGGGTCAGCACGAAAGTCACAGTGCAGCAGGAATCACATCTCTGCAAAGACATCAGCACCACCTGGAGGACTCTTTGTTGCATTGCCTGTATTTGCCTTGCTGCTTGTAAGTAGGGCTCTGATTTTTCCCATCTGGATGACCAGCGGTGTTCTCATTTGTCCATACCATTTTATGGCATAGTTCTTTTTATTTAATAAATAGTTTTTATAGTCACTAGGAGTCTCTATGTTATATGTGCAGTGTGTGTATTAGTGTAAACCTGTTTTAACCCTACAGTGTTGCACTATGATCTGTGTCTGTTTGTGTTTTTTCCCCTATATGGCCTGTCAAGCAAGTGTGCTGATCCCCTGAGGAGTACAGGATTATCCAATGAACTTTTGGCGCCAGGTTTTTCTTTGTTTTCACTTTTTCTGTTAGTACTGACAGTATTACTAGGCAGCCTTTATATATATATATATATATATATATATTGTACTTGTCACACTGGTGTTTTAGTCTTTAGCGCTTGTTCCCATTTTTTCTTTTTCACATTTTACTCCACTAAGATTGTCCACATTTTTCAGAAACACGTCCCCACTGTGTACGAGAGGAGGTGGTCAGCAGGGATCGTATATACATATGTGGTGGACATGCCCAAAGGTTACAAAGCTATGGAGGGCCACACATGATATGGCACAGGCAATTCTTGGGTTTGTCTTCCCCCTAGACTCCTGGAATGTACTGTTATGCAGGCCAATTGAAAATATGTAAAAAAAACGAAGATAAGTTACTGACACACATATACAGCCGCCAGATGTGAAATAGCTAAGGCCTGGAAACAGGATCAACAGCCAATTAGAGACTGGAGTAAGAGCGAGGCTATGGAGGGTCTGTCTCATGGAAAAACTGATGGGGATACAAAATGACACAGTACAGAAATACTTAAATATGGGAACCATGGAGAATTTATATAGGAAATAGATATATTACTAGGGGAACTCTCCAAATCTGAAAAACCAAATATAGGAGTGCTGTAAAAACACATGAGCTTTAAAAAAAAAAAAAAAAACTTCTGAGGAAACCTTGGTGTAATATGATTCATAACTGTATAAAACGAAGAGGTGGGCCTGAGGGTATTCAGTATTCAATATTCCACAAAGGTACGTTTGTTAATATACTATTATGGTACACCAACAAGTAGAAAATTATTTCAAAAGCAATGACATTTTTTTGTCTTTTTCTTTTCCCTCTCCCTGTCTTTTAAGTTAACTTATTGTATTAGTTATTTTATACGCTGTCCCAACAGTGATGTCATTATTGTCTCCCCACTAAAGGTGTTATATATATGATACAAATATATGTAATTCAAAAGTAACGTTACCCTTTTTTATGTTCTGAATCCCATTCCCCACTTTTCTTAACAAAAATTTAAATAAAGAACAAGTTTACAAAAAAAAATTGTTTTAGAGCATTTGCTTTGTCATTGTTCTGAAATTACATTATATTATTTTCCTGAGTTATTGTTTATCACTAATATCTGAGTGTGATATGATAATCTTAGTTTTGTTTGAAAATAATAAGTAACGTTAAAAAATAAGTTTTCTTTATGGACTCAGAGAAATTATGTATTTATATAATTATTTAATTTAAAATGTGCCTGTGTAGAAACTTACATTGAAGAAATGTGTATGATTGGTACAATATTAGCCGAACCTTCTAAAAGTCATATATAGCACAACGCTTCCTAATGTTCATTGACGTCTTTTATGGGGACTTGTAAATTATAGGATTAAAATGGCTAAGGGCATATTTCAACCAGTTGGCAATAGATCAAACATAAAAGGAGACCATATTAAAAGGATTTATATTTTCAATTGCTTCTTCACAAGACCAATGCAGTTTCTTAAGCATTGCCAAAGGTTAACAAAGATAGAATGTGGATGTTTACCATTTAGTATCTAGTGAGAGACATTAGGCTGTGGAAGCATCATATTTTCAGACTCATCTGGTATAGACCTGCAAATATAGGTTTTAAAACTGAGCTGCTTCTAAGAGAATTACTGTAATTAATGTTACAATATATCATGTTGCATTGTAATTACAAAGCAATAGTGTTGCCTGGAAGGCTTGTTTAAATGTCAATATTCTTTAAGATATGTTACTAAGAGTGTAAATAAAATGTCCACCTGCCAAAAAAATTGTACGACAAATAGGGAAGCTTTAACGCAAATCAAACCCCTTTGATGCTTAGTTTTCTAATCTAAGGTCAGATACACAGAGTTCTGTTAAGTAGGGGCTCATAACATCAACTAAAGCAGTAATGGACAATTTCCCTGTGGTTAACACATATTTACAAAACTAATTATATTCAGACACTGAATGGATGAGAGAGAGAGAAAGAGCGACCTCCTTTATACAATACGTTGATCAATAGTGTGTAATTAGGAAGTTAGTATGGTATTTAGAGTTTAATGCAGATGCAATTGACGAGGGTCTGAAAAAAAGTTGTAGAGTTGTTAAACATTTGCTCAACCATATAGCAAATGTAGGCATGTCTACGTTACCAGATAAAATGTATATTAAAATACAAAGAAACAAGGGGATAGGTGCACCAGTTCTCCCACAAAATGTCACTTTATTCGTTCTGAAGCAGAAACTATAGCAGCATACAAAATATAAAAATACACAGATAAGTATGTACACCAACCTCCATGTGCCTTGTAAAATATGTTGCACTGTTTTGGATTATTTCCATCTTGGAAGTAAAACCAGGGATCAGATGGAAACACCAGCTAATGGCCAATTGACATTCAAATGATACTTCAACAGGGCAAGAAGAGAAAATTGTAAACAGCATTCAAACCTTAAAACATTGAAAAAGCTTCTCCCTTAAAGCAACAGGTATCCAATTATACCTATAGAAACATTAACCCCTTATACAACATTGAGAAAACAATGAAGACCACATTATGTAAAACAGTAATAAACGAGTATACCATATGGGAAGAGAGTCATGGTTTAAGGATAGTCAAATTATTACAGATGCAGCGGCCCTTTTCAGATCATTTTGCGCGCTGTATTCCTTTGCGTACCCGGTCATGGTGTGTGATTTCTTGAAATTTTCCCGCATTAAGACGAGTGTTTACTTGTGTTTTTATCGAGTACAGAAAATTGCATTTTAGCGTTGTCTGCAATACCGTTGAGAAACTCAAGTGGGTGATCGCGAGTTGTTGTTTTAAAAATCTAATAGCAATTCAACCTGTCTTTTATTCCGTACAGTACTTCAAGTGTGTGTAATTGTAGTTTAAAGATTAACGTTACGAGTTCATACTGTATACTGTACATGGGAAAGAAGTCCTTTCTGAGGCTCCTCAGCTATACACAAATCCTCAAACTGTACCAATCTTTAGAAGATTAAAAATATGACCACACACAACAAAAAGTATTTTTAACGAATTAAATGTTTTTTTTTGTACAGGATAATAAAGTTAAAATGAATTTAAAAAAAAAAGACAACGTTGCCTCTTCTTCCGAATGTAAAATGTTTATTCCGCGCATGCGTGTATGTCAAATTGGAAACTTGTTGAAACACATATGTGTGTCATCATATTTCTGCGCATGCGTGTATGGCAAATTGGAACCTTGTTGAAACGTATATGCGTGTCATTATGTTCCTAATTAAATTACTGTACAGTAAGATACAGTGTATTCCCTCATGGAGTCGCTAGATATCTGCTAGACAGTAGTAAAGTACTGCTGTTAGTGTATCTAAATAGTAAACACCACTTTTATTTTCTAGATTTATATGGTATTTTTTACAAACTGTATTCTGTACAGTATATCAATGACACATTTTTATATATGTAAATGCTTTTAGAACTTTAAGTATAGTACTACTGCAAGTGTTTAAACAGTAAAAACATAATACAATAGAATAAAAGAATAATACAAAAATACAATGTCGTCTCTTCAAAATGTACAATCTTGTATTTTTCTTCTTCAAAATGTCTGGTGCTTCTTGGACATCTGGGTCTGTAAAGAAAAAGACAATATTCTATATAATCAATTGCAGCGTACTTTATGCAATTGTGATTTTTGGGGGGTTTGGGGAGAAAGGGCTTGACATGGGGAACAGTACATTATGACTTCATTGTGCCAATACATGAAAAAACTATTAAACCATGATGCCATCACAGTCTAATATTATAGAGTACTATATCTTCTGCTTTTTTGGGAGGTGGGGAGAGTCTAAGCATGCATGGCATGGGGTACAGCACTTTACATTAGGACTAGATGTTTACATTAGGTTTTTGGGGGTTGGGGGAAGGGACTTCGCATGCATGAATTGGAGCACTGTGTCTTTCCTGGAAGTATTGCTGGGAGCGTTTCCTGCACCAGGATGGGGGGGTATTTCCTGCACGTTTTCTTTGCCCAGCTCCAGACATGCAAAAGAGAAAATAAGCATTACACAATGAAATAATTTAAAACAGACAAATGTCTTTTTTTTAGATTAAAATAATTGGCGGCGCATCTATATTTTTAGATAATGTATAATAAGTAGTCGTCAAACAAGTTGATGGACCTCCAGGGAAGAGCCCTTGTATGCCTCAAAAGGCCATTGATGCTGTCTCTAACAGTTCTCACAAGAAGACTGGTAACATTAAAAAAGCGCCTCACTCCTTCCATAATTGTTCTCCTTAAATTTGCAGGAAGACCCTTCTTGTATTTATTGCCTTCATAATTGACATTTTAGGTCCACTCACAGTACAGCCGCGGCCCCTTTTATTCTCCAACATCTCCGATTTTTTTCAGGGATTTTTTCCAAATGCCACGCACTTCACCGCGTTCATGCCGCATTCATGTTGCTTTCATGTCGGCGTTACCCGCGGTTGATGTGTTTATTGATGTGTTTATTGATAATGGTTCAGATTCAATTGGTTGCAATTCTTCGCGTATCCGCCAGCTGGCAGATATTCATGAATTGTAATGCGCATGCGCTTCAGTAATGTGTCGACTTGCAGGTGTTTAAAAGAATACCACAGTGGTCTATTGTAAATTGACCTTGGTACTGAAGAAGTTAAAATAATGTATCAATTTAGGCTTTTCATATTAAAAACTAAATGCGCAGTGTCTGGTGTTCTATTGTCCTGAGAGTCCCGAGATGAGTGTACCGCTGCAGTCTGTGTACCAAAAACCCGATATAACGTACACTTATTTAATATGGGCCGCAATTAATGCAACAGATGATAAGATGGCAATAGTTGGTCAAATGTATCAGTATTTTATCGAAAACTATAACTTTTGCAAATTTTCACCAGATGCTCATGTGTGGAAGCGTGCAATAAAGAAAAAGTTATGTATCGATCTGTGTTTTTTTCGTATTGATCCCGGTGTTATTGGAGGGTATTGGTGTGTAGCACCAGATTTTTCCCGTACCTTTGAACATGGAGACTTCAAAAGGCGAAAGGTCACGTTAAAACAAACTAAGAAACGTCAGTCGCGGGCAAGCAATGCACCAGCGACAGCGCCCGCTTCCAATAACGGTCCGACCGTCAGTGAAAACCTGGTGACCGGCAACCCTTGCTGTCTGTCCCCGCCCGGATACCTTCAGCCTGAGCCGGATTTCGCGTACAGATTCCAGAAAGCTTGCATGTACCAAAGCGATTTCCAGCCTCATCAGCTGTCAACTACAGGTGTAGTAGTCCCACTGCCACCTGTCAACTACGTGTATGATCGAGAATACGGGACTGGCAGTGGCTTGGCGCCAGCTGATTGTCAAAGTCTATGGTGAGTAATGTTGCTGTATTTTATTCTGTTTTTGAAATATCAATATCAATGCACAGTTAAGCGATTCTCTTGTAAGCAATTTCATTGGCTGAGCAGCTTCTACAGTAGATACTGAACAATTTGTGGAAAGCTAGGCGCATGCGCATTGGAACCTTCTTGAAACGCATATGCGTGTCATCACATTGACAGTAGGCGCATGCGCATGTGAACAGGAGACGCCCCCCGAGAATTATTGGTGGGACTGACTGTGGGAACTTCTTTAGGGGACTGCCTGACCATTACAGTAAAAACTTTTACTTTTGTTTTTCCTCAGAAAAGAAAACTTTGTCATCTCATGCTGAAAACGGCACATAGAGGGATTTCGATGGATAATATCGCTTTGTGAAACAATGCCTGCACATTGCTGAATCGGATTTAAAAAACCACGTACCGGAGTCTACAGTTTAGTGGCCGTTGTTATTGATTAGGATAGAATACTGTAACTGAAAGCTTCATAGAAAACCTGAAACAGTATGCTGTTGTTTTCAGACCGTATCCAATACTTTTTTTATATATATATATACTGTATAATAAACCCGAAAAATAAAAAGTATTCATTTATTCTACATGTATTCCAGTACATATGTGTATTCTATACCCGTACAGCACATATTGTTTTAATACTCTTGTGATGTACAGTACTGAGCATGAATAAACAGTACAAGTGCGCAACTATAATGAATAAGCAATGTGAAGAGTAAATGAAGTGAAATATCCATAAAATACCCAAGTGAGTAAAGATAACAATGTTACCAATAAGGAGCGTCTGCTGCTGAAATAAGGGTGGTCCAACACCCTGAATCTAGACAAAACAAAACACAAAACAGCGCACAACGCTCATGGTGAAGTAAGAATGAACAATTTATACTTTTAAAAGTATTTCAAGGTTCTGCGTACATCAGAAAAGGTATAACAAGCATTTAACTGTGACTATGACAGTTGTTACTATTCAGGCATCAGGACACATAGGGAGGCTGCAGCAGATCACCCGATCTCAGGAATCTGTAGTCAGCTCTCATCTGCTGCACTTTATAAGCAGAGGGGCCCTTGGTACTGCTGCGGCTCATTTTATTCTAACACATCGCCGGTTTTTCCCTGGCTTTTTCCTGGAATGCGACGCACTTCACGGGGAGCATACCGCATTCATTTTGCGTTCTCAGCCACGGGTCGTGCGCGGGTCATGCGCGGTTGACGCACGGTTGATGCGTTTATTGAGAATGGTTCGGATTTAATAGGTTGCAAATCTTCGCGTGTCCGCCAGATGGCAGATATTCATGAATTGTAATGCGCATGCGCTTCAGTAATGTGTCGACTTGCAGGTGTTTCGTTTAAAAAAGTTACCACAGTGTGCTATTGTAAATTGGCCTTGAGACTGAAGGAAGAGGTTTCAAAAATGTATCAATTTAGGCTTTTCATATTAAATAAAGACAAAGACCAGTTTCTGTTACAGTATTCTCCAGAGAGCCGTCGCCATGAGTGTTCAATTGCAGCCCGTTTTCCAAAAACCCGACAGAAGTTACGCGTATTTGATATGGGCCGCGATTAATGCAACAGATGATAAGATGGCAACAGTTGTTCAAATTTATCAGTATTTTATCGAAAACTATGACTTTTACAAATTTTCGCCAGCTCCTCATACGTGGAAGCATGCAATAAGGAAAAGGTTATGTAGCGATCCCTGTTTTTATCGTATTGAGCCACAATTTGTTGGAGGGTATTGGTGTGTATCACCGGCTTTTTCCTGTATCTATGATCAAGCAGACGGCAAAAGGCGAAAGGTCGTGTTAAAACCAACTAAGAAACGACAGTCGCAGCCAAGCTATGCACCAGCACCAGCGCCGGCTTCCAATAACGGTCCCACCGTCAGTGACAACCCTTGCTGTCTATCCAGAAAGCCTGAGCCGGGTTTCGCATGCAGTTTCGATCAAGCTTGCATGTACCTAAGCAATTTCCAGCCTCATCAGCTCACTACAGCTGTACTAGTCCCGCTGCAAACTATCGACATGGATGATCAAGAACACTGGAATGGCAGTGGCCCGGCGCCGGCGCCGGCGCCAGCTGAATGGGAAATTCTATGGTGAGTTGCCGTATTATTTTCTGTGTTTTTTTTATTTTGACAATACAGTATCAATATCCGCGCGATTCAAAAGTCAAGCGATTCTCCTGTAAGCAATATTATTGGCTGAGCGGTTTCTCCTGTACTGTGCTGCAGATACTGAACAATTGGTGGAACGCTAGGCGCATGCGCATTGGAATCTTCTTGAAACGCATACAGTATGCGTGTCATTACATCGACGGTAGGCGCATGCGCATGCGTATGTGAACAGGAGACGCCCCCCGAGAAAATTATTGGTGGGACTGGCTGGGAACTTCTTTAGGGTGCTGACCATGACAGTAAAATTTTTCTTTTTGTTTTTCCTCAGAAAAGAAAACGGCTAATGGAGGGATTTCGATGGATAATATCGCTTTGTGTAACAATGCCTGCACATTGCTGAATCGGATTTAAAAAGCCACGTACCGGAGTCTACAGTTTAGTGGCCGTTGTTATTGATTAGGATAAAATACTGTACCTGAAACAGTATGCTGATGTTTTCCAGCCGTACAGTATACAATACTTTTTTATATACAGTATACTGTGTAATAAACCCGAAAAAATAAAAACTATGCATTTATTCTACATGTATTACAGTACTGTACATACAGTATGTGTATTCTATACAGTGCCAGTACATACAGTACAGTATGTGTCTTCTATTTTTTTAATACTCTTGAACTGAGCATGCCTACAGTATACAGTACAGTATGCCTGGACAGTAGTGTACATTCTAGAAACACTGTATTTTGTTACAGTAGCAAAGGAGCCAATGGAACAATGTAAAACAAATCAACATGTTCTTTTATTGGTGTAGTAAGTACAAAAACATTTATTTACAAATACTGTACAATGTAGAAACATTTTAAATGCACAGCAATTCAAAACATCAACAGGTTTATGGTTTACTGCTAGTGGAAACATTTATGTACAGAAAGTAAAAACATTTACAGTCAGTCAGTATGGTTTACAGTCACATGTTATAAAAACAAAGTCTTTATTCATAAAATATACAAAACGCAACATCTCCTTTATTAAAGAACGGCAAGTCAAAACATATACAGTGGGATGGTGTGCAAAACAGTCTGCACCACTACAGTCCTCGAGGGCAGCAAACATGCCCGGTTTTCAGGACAACCTTGAAAAACGGGTCTGTTTGCGGCCCTCAGGGACTGGAATTGTGCAGGTCCTGTGTGTGAGTACAGCAAGTTAAAACATTTCTGTATAAATACAAGTTAAAAAACACACAGCAACATCTCCTTTATTTAAGTACAGCAGGTCAAAACATGTACAGTACAGTTCAGCACAACAGTATGGTCTTACAGTACCCGTGATTAAACCAGAAAGTCCACCAGATTGTCCGTACATGGCCGATTCCTTGCATGGCGCAAAACACCATTAATGCAGTCTAGAACGCCTTTCATTACAGGATCTGTAATTGTATAAAAGCGCCGCAATTCCCCCAGAATGGTCTTTCTTAAATTGGCAGGAAGAACCTTTTTTACGCGATTTCCTTCGTAGTTCACTCTGAAGGCCCAGTCGCAATATAAAGAGTAGGGCACATGGTGCTTAAAAAGTAACAAGGCATACTTGTGGGGTGCGCCAGCACTCAGCACCGGTGGCAGATCGTGCAGGGTGATGTCGGGCACTGTATCAATGCGAGCGAATGTAGGTCTTCTGTAAGCGGGTGTGCTTGAGGCGATGGGCGATGGTAGGTTGTCTGGAAGGAAGCTTTCCTCTGGTCTTGGTCGCCGTGTTGTCTCCTGGCATGGTCTTGACAGGGTTGTCATGTCCTCCTCAACGGCATACATGTACACTACATCTTCTGGTGGAGGGGGTGCGCTTGGTGATGGAAGGGGGTCGATGCTCCCATTCATCACATCCATGCCACCCTCCTGCTCCGGCATCGGGGAAACAGAGGCATGAACACCGAGCAAATAATGTATACCCGCTATGTCAGCCCCTATCTTCTCCATCTGTCGATCCATCCGTTGATCAATATGTTGCATCCGTTGATACATATCTAGCATCCGTTGATCCACATGTAGCATCCGTTGCTCCACATTTAGCATGGTCTCCAGAAGCAGATCTATCTTTGCCAGCACAATAGAGTTCCCGGGGATATCCACACTTATCCCATTCAGCATCCGGTCTAACGAGCTGCTTCTTGTGCATGGCGTGCTCTGGACATCTGGGTGAATTGGTGCAATGGTGGATGAGATGGGGGGTCCATGGAGAGAAGCGGCAGCGACGTTCAAGAAAGATGGAGGAGGTGACCTTTGTATTATTTGTATTTTTTGGTTAATGATAAAATAAATATTTATTTACATTCCTGCTAATCATAATCATTGACAACACCCACGCCCCCCCCCCCACCCATTCCTGCTAATCATAATCATTGACAACACCCACGCCCCCCCCCCACCCACAGTACACCAATGAATAATAATGAATGACAAACAACATGAATCAGTTAATGGTTTTTTTAACTCTCAATTCTCACAATGCTGTGCAAATCAGATCTACATTTAAAATTCGAGAAGGGATTTTCCAAAGCGTTACCGTAAACAAAGCCTCAAAGTGTTGGGGGGGGGGGGGTGAGTCATGTGCAGTAATCAGCTAGCTCCCATCTCAAAGAGGATTACACGCAGGTGCAGTGAGGCTTTGTAGCTCGGCTATGGACAGATTAAGAACACAATCAAATGGCAATATTCAGAAAAGTAACGACTCTGTGGAGGGGGGTTGGGTGACTCATGCGCAGTAAGCAGCAAGCTCTCATCTCAAAGAAGATTAGAGTACACGCAGGTGCAGTGAGGCGATTGACGCTCGGCTAGGGACGGATTAAAAAACAATGACTAACTTCAGAAAATTAATGACTCTGTGGAGGTGTCTGTCGATAAGAGTTTGTGTGTGCGTGGGGGAGGGATGAAGGATTAGTTGTGCAGCAGTTCAAAGAAATTACATAGAGTGGAGTACAGTACAGTAATTTCAAAAGGCAGTTCATCATAGTACTGTAATTTGATCACTACACCCCCAAATACAGTACATAAAAAGCACACAAATCAACCATGTGCAGGCAAACGCACAGATTGAATATCGTAATATCAAGATTGTTTTAGCAGGCTTGTGGATAAAATAACAGTTAAAAAATCATAATTAAAAAAAATAATTTGGGGGCACTCAAGCAAGCAGTGGTGGGTGAAGTTACAAGCGCATGAGCAGGAATCAACTAGCTCCCATCCGAAAGAGGATTACACACAGGCGCATAGAGAGGTGATGCTCTGTGCAAATCAAATTCGAGAAGGGATTTTCCAAAGCGTTGCCGTAAACAAAGCCTCAAAGTTCCCATCTCAAAGAGAATTACACGCAGGCGCAGTGAGGCTTTGTAGCTCGGCTATGGACGGATTAAGAACACAAAGTCAAGATTCAGATAATGAAGGACTCTGTGGAGAGGGGGGGGGGTTGGGTGAGTCATGCGCAGTAAGCAGTTAGCTCCCATCTCAAAAAGGATTACACGCAGGCGCAGTGAACTTTGTAGCTCTGCTATGGACGGATTAAGAACACAATGTCAAGATTCAGATAATGAAGGACTCTGCGGAGAAGGGGGGGTTGGGTGAGTCATGCGCAGTAAGCAATTAGCTCCCATCTCAAAAAGGATTACACGCAGGCGCAGTGAGGCTTTGTAGCTCGGCTATGGACGGATTAAGAACACAATGTCAAGATTCAGAAAATTAACGACTCCGTGGAATTTCCTTGAGCTAGCCTTGTGTGTGTTCGTGGGGAAGGGGGCTACAGGGAACAGCTGCATGAAGTTCAAAGATAAGGACATACTTTAATTTTAAAAGACAGTTCATTATAATAATACACCCCCAAATACAGTACGTAAAAAGCATACAAATCAACCATGTGCAGTCAAACGCACAGGTTCGCAGTCAAAAGCTACAGCACAGATTGAATATCGTAATACAGTAAGATGGTTTTTGCAGGCTTGTGGAGAAAATAAAAACAAAAAAAATCCAATAAAAAAATGTAAAAAAAAAATTTTTGGTCACTTACTCAAGCAAGCAAGCAGTGGTGGGCGAAGTAACAGGCGCATGCGTAGTAATCACCTGCTGTCAAGCAGGAATGTGATTGAAACCAGACACACGTTCAAAGGAATGGCGTGGGAGAGATGTACTGCATTGCACAGAAGATAAGCATTTGAAATACCCTGCAGTGCAGTTAATTATCCTGAGCGAGGGGAGAGCGCTGTATATGCCGAAATGTGACACTGTTACAGTACTGTACATGCCTATGCGTTTCACAATTTTCAATGAGACATACTGTACAGCAGCAAGGCACTGCAAATGCATGTATACTTTAAATATGCAAATTTACAATTACTGCGCACGCACACAGACTGTGTACTGACATAGGTTGAACCACGAAGGTATTAGACTTCCAAGACAACAGCTCGCAAACGCCCCCCTGAGTTTTTACACGGCATTGCAGTATTGCAGACGGCGAGAATAAAATGCTAAAATCATGAGCGCTAAAATAACGCAGTTCACTCCGGGTGAAACAAACAGAAAACCGCACCTAACCGGGATAAAATGAGAGCCGCGGATCTAGCCGACTTAGACTCAGGTCGGCCGCCACTGTAACGTCCACGCCGTCAGATGGAATAAGTTCCGAGCTCCGTTATGGAGTAGCTGATGTAGGGACAATCTCGCCAGTCAGCGTCTGCTTCTAGCCCTTGCGCCAACACACTGAACGCTGGCGAATGGAGATGACGTCACTGGATTGGCGTCAGCCAGGAGAGTGCCGAAATCAAGCTTACACTTGACCAAAATGGTGATAGAATACTGCGGGTACTATCAGATCAATAAAAGTAATTCCAATGCGTTTCGTAGCAACTATAAAGGCCACTTCATCAGGGATAAAAATAATGAGCAAATATTCACATTAAATACCTTCTAAAGACCTGCAATTGGTTGATAGGTAATAGTAAAACAACCAATAGCCAGTAGGCAAACCGCATTAACATTCAGCTGTATGCATAATCGGTTTAATGATCAACAGCCTTACAGACATAATATAAAATTATATAAACATATAAAATACAATTTAATACATAAAAATATATAAAAAATAAATAAAAAATAAATCTAACAAGTGGCAATAGTTTAGCTTCATGTTGATACAAAAAAATATAGAAACAAAGGATTAGTTACATAATTTACACCCATAATCATTACCATAGGGCATGAAAGAAAAAAACAAAGAAATTAGTACAGAAACCAGATGTCAACGTCCTCATTTAACCCCTTAGGGGAAAGAGATTGAAATTGGTAAATCCAATAAGTTTCCTGGACAGATAGATCTTTAATTCTATCACCTCCTCTCCACCTTTAGGGACAATCTTAATCCCCTTAAAACTCAGAGTGGAGGGGTCCTTATTATGATACCTTAGAAAATGTTTAGATAGACTATGTTTTTCATACCCATGTTTTATATTTCTAATATGTACTTGGATCCGCACCTTAAGACATTGCTTAGTGCGGCCCACATAATGAATATTACAAGCACACTCTATCAAATATACTACATGGGTTGAGTTACAATTAATGAAATCCTAAATTTTGAACTCTTCATTAGTTATAGCTGACTTAAATGTAGTATTATCTTTATGTAAATATTTACATACAGAACAATTTCCGCATGTAAAATTACCAATGGGTTTATGTAACAGGGGACTTATCCCTGTTCACAAATGTGCCTCTAATCCAGCAGTGTGGTGGTTAACTGCTGGTAGGCAATTAACTAACACCACCTGCCTGATTAGATGGCTTAGAAAAAGCCTGTATTTTGAGACAGGAAAGGAGACTCCTTAGCTCACGTGTGAGCTGAACTTTGGAGACAGAGCAGAGGTTCTTGAGTCTCCCAGGAGAGACTGACCAAGAGAACACAGATCTCTGGAGCTGACAAGTAAGACTTCTAAACCTGGATGCTGATATTTTCTGTGCACACACGGGTGCAGTTCCAGGAGAGCAGAGAAGCTTCCCCTACAGCAGCCAGCTAACAGATAAGACTTTTATTAACAAGACTTTTTATATCTGTTCATGTCATGCTATGTGTTTGGGGCTGGGAGACATGCTTATCTAAGGGAGTTGTGAATTGCATAGTACTTCACTAGAAATACTCCCAAGTGAATAAAAGCTTTGTTCCCCCCCCCTTGTTTGGATGGTTTCCTGATATTTCACCTTACAAAAGTCTCCAATTTTGTACCTCTGTGAGCGTCCGTCTACATATGGTGTCCGAAGTGGGACGAGAGGTCAAACTTTGAAGTTAGAAAGGACCGGAGATTTTTTCTGTGAAATTTCTTTATGCTTTTTGCCTACAAACAGTATGAGCAACTTAAAAAAAAAAAAAAGCTGCAGGCTGCTAAAGAGGTACAAGCGCTGCAGGAACGTCTGAATACCCAGTACGTCCCCACAGAGCAGTATGAGGAGCTAAAGGCCACGCTGCATGTCTTCAGAGCATCGTTGGAAGCGGAGCTTCGATACCAGGTGACTCTGTATGAGAGGGAGCGTGAGAAGGCTCAGAAACTGGAGCAAGAGCTGGAGAGACATTCCATTCCCTTGAGTCAGTACACCAAGGAGAAAACAGATGCAGCGGCAACCTTGACGACAAAAATGAAAGAGCTCCAGAATATGAAGGAGACTCTGATACAGATTCCACCAATATGGAAAAAGGTATTGGCTCTGCCCAAGCACCAGTATCCCACAGTAACTAATGCCCGTAAGGACAAGGGTACAGTGAGAGTTGGGGACTCCACGCAACTTCAAAACAAAATTACGAAGTTTGAGCCACCAAAGAAAGCACTAGCCAAACCTACAGCATCCCAACAGACAACAAACAGAGGTAGGAGTGCAGAATCAAAGCCAGAAGAATCCTTAGCTGAAGAAGCTGAACTGGCGACTCAGTGGTGTGGAGAAGCTGCAGAAAGACCACTTCAAGAGCAGAAAACTCTAAGGGCTAGTCCTAACTGCTCTACAACTATTGCCATACACTTTGTCTACAAAAAAACGAGTGCCCGATGCAACAGAAATCTCAAGACCGCGCACGCGATAAAAAGACTTTACGTGGAAAAAGTCCTCCTCGAGTGACTGAGGAGTGCTGATCTCAAGCATCTTCGGGAGGAGACAAAAATAAACTGGAGAAAGGGCTCCAATCCCAACGGGACTGAGGGTTCTCTTCCTCCATCCACTCTCATTCAAGTCACTGAGATATCTAGAATGAGAGTGGAAGGATGGGCTTTGGCCGTGGCAAGCCCGAGCTTCCCACAAACAGGGGAGGTATGTAACAGAGGAGTAATCCCTGTTCAGGTAATGTGCCCTTAATGTGGCAGTGTGGTGGTTAACGGCTGGTAGTCAATTAATAAACACCACCTGCCTGATTTAGATTGCTTACAAAAGCCTTTCTGTTGAGACAGGAAGTGACTCTCTTTAGCTTTGACTGAGAGCTGACCTTTGGAGACACCACAATGTCTTGAGTTCTGCCAGCCACACAGCAGAGCTGATTGCAAGACACCCAATAAGACTTCTAAACCTGGATGCTGGTATTTTTCTGTGCACGCACGGGTGCGGTTCCAGGAGAGCAGAGAAGCTTACTCTACAGCTGATAAACAGAGACTTTCATTATTAAGATACTGCTTATATCTGCTTATTTTCATGCTATGTGTTTGGGATGGGAGAAATGCTTAACTAATGGAGATGTGAACTAATTGCAAGAATTTCACTAGAAATACTCCCAAGTGAACGGAAGCTTTGTTCCCCCCTGTGTTTGGATAATTTCCTGATAAAAAGGAAAAGGCACAATAAAGCCTATTATAATTTCACATTATAACGACTCCAATTGTGTACCTCTGTGAACGTCCGTCTACATTTGGTGTCCGAGGTGGGACAAGAGGTGTCTTTGTAGTTAAAATGGACCGGAGATTTTTCTGTGAATTTTTTTTTTATGCTTTTTGCCAAAAACAGTCTGAAAAAAAAAACAAAAACAAAAAAAACCTCTCATGCAGCAGAGGCAGAGTTAAAGGGATACACACCACTGAAACTTACAAAAACCCAGAAGAGACTGCTGAAGTAGCTAAACCTTATTTTGCCTATCACAAAGTGTAATATGGTCATTGAAATAGGGGTCTTTGCCTTTCAGCCATAGTCAGGGTTCAAGAAGTGAGTCAGCCCTTGGAAAGGGATAGGTGTTTGTTGTTTTCAAAAGTTTTGCTGAAGCAGTGAATACAGATGGTGACCCACGAGTGGTACTGATTTTGCAGATAAAGGTTGCCACACCGCATAGGACTACCAGCTGTGAATGGAGTATATGCAGAAAAGTGTGAAAATTGATACAAGACTGTGCTGAAGCAGGGGAATTTTTAGCAAATAAATGCTGAGTGTAAAATTGCCCTATAAAGGAAAAAGGTTTTTCAAAGCCAATTGCTGAGTGTTGAGTCACCCTGCCGGGAATGAAAGAAATAATCCACTGCAAAGAATGTTTTTTTTCTGCAAGTAAAAAAGTATGCCTATTATCTTGGGAGCAAAACAGACACCCAAAGAGTGAAGTGTGAATGCCATAATACCCAAAGATGAGACTGAAAATGACTGAACTCAGGCAGAAAACCAAATTCTGTTGATGAAGCGAAGGGATTGCACCCAGCATGTAAATGGTGTATAGCAAATAGACTTTTTTTTTACCTAGCCGCTGCACAACTTGTATACCTGATAAAAGAAAATGCATGCACAGCACTGCTGATATTGAAAAAAAAAAAAAAAATTATCCAAGAAAGAAAAGTCTACAGAGATGCCTGTGAGAGCTACGACCTCTACAAGCAAAATATGCCCATCTGTAGGACTACCACAATTGGGGGTTCTAGAAAATACAGTGGCAACAGCTGCAATAGTGCCTCCTGAGGTCAGGAAGAAAATTACACCTGATAGCCTAAAAATGGAGGACAAGATGCAGCGTTCCTGTAATGAACCCTACCCCACGGAAGAGTGGCCCTTCCAGTCCAATAAAGAGGAAGACATCTCTTACGGGGAACCCGAACCGAGTCACACCCACAAAACACCCCAAGAATGGTGGGGGTGCCTGAACTCGGCAAGAACAGAAAAGACCGCTCCCTTTGATGACGAATATGATCAGCAGGAGACAGAGCAGGAGCAGTGGATCACCAAATATTTCTGTCAGCTAAAGCAGCTGCAAGAATAGCCTGGCATATATTATGAAGCTGCTAAAACTTCAAATGAAGATGGAGACCCCAGTATCCCTGAAGGGACGGTGTCATCCAAATCAAAAAGGAAGAAAAAGAAAAGCAGTTCTTCACTTACCGTGGAAGGAACAGACACGTCCGCAGATCCTGTGGAGGAAAAGGGGGACCGAGTTGCCCTGCAGCCTAGAGAAAATGGAGAATTCGTTCCACGGTTAACCGAATATCCAGAGGGCCCAAGGCAGAAGTCGTGTACCCCAAAGAAGTGTCTGTCCGGTGCCAACAGTGAGGAACCCTCAACCAGTCATCCCAGGGAAGCGGAGCCGGAACCAGTGAGTGATGATACCTTGACCAGCCCTGAAGATGCCCTGAAAATTGCCAGGCATGACTGTGATCTGCTCTGTGAAGAATTAGGAAGAGAGAGAAAAAATAATGCTGAGCTACAGAAGACTGTGCTCGCAATTTACTCTGCGGCCAAGACCGAATTGGAGGATCTCAAGACTGAGCTAGATACTGCAAAGGCTACTATCTCTGCCATGGATGAAAAGCAGAGCCAATCTGATAAAATGGTGGCTACGCTAAAGCGGAAGTATGAGGAGGCATGAAGCAGATGACAGTCTTCCAGCAAGAGGTTCACACTCTTCGTATAGAGCTTGATGCCTCACATCATGATACCAACAGCTGCCGCACAGACCTGGAAGTTTCCAGAAAGGAACTACACAGTCTCACTGAGGAGCTGGACATTGCTAAAGAAACTATTGGTAATCTTGGTACAGTTCTCAAAGTCTCTCAGAAGGAGCTTCAGACCCTTAACCTAGAGAAGGAAGTCTCACACCAGGAGATTGTCATTCTCAAAGCAGATGTGCGTAAATGGAAGGAGGACTGCAAAGAAGCCCTGAAGAATACAGAGACTGAAAAAGGAGAAAGTTCAAAATTAAAAAGAGAAAACTTAAAACTGAAAGAAGAACATTTTCAGTTAACAGAAGAAGTCAAGGAAAAGTTTGACGCAGAGCACCGACTGCAGAACCAACTTCAAGGTCTGCATACACACCTCCAGTATGCTGAGGAGAAGCAGCAAACGCTACAGGAAGAAAAACTGCAGGCTGCTAAAGAGGTACAAGGGCTGCAGGAACATCTGAATACCCAGTACGTCCCCACAGAGCAGTATGAGGAGCTAAAGGCCACGCTGCATGTCTTCAGAGCATCATTGGAGGCGGAGCTTCGATACCAGGTGACTCTGTATGAGAGGGAGCGTGAGAAGGCTCAGAAACTGGAGCAAGAGCTGGTGAGACAGAGAGACTGTTCCCTTCCCTTGAGTCAGTACACCAAGGAGAAAACAGACGCAGCGGCAACCTTAACGACAAAAATTATAGAGCTCCAGAATATGAAGGAGACACTGATACAGACTCAGAGAAAGCAAAGTGTGCAGATAAATTCCCTGAGAAGAGACTTGCAAGACGCACTCAAACAGGTTGAGACTCTGTAGACCAGTAACTAACAGATTCCTCCAATACGGAAAAAGGTATTGGCTCTGCCCAAGCACCGGTATCCCACAGTAACTAATGCCCGTGAGGACAAGGGTACAGTGAGAGTTGGGGACTCCACGCACCTTCAAAACAAGATTACGAAGTTTGAGCCACCTAAGAAAGTACTAGCCAAACCTACAGCTGCCCAACAGGCAACAAACAGAGGTAGGAGTGCAGAATCAAAGCCAGAAGAATCCTTAGCTGAGGAAGCTAAAAAAATAGGACGTTCTCTAGAAAAGGAGGTGGAGGTGCAACTCAGTCCCAAAGAAGCTGAACTGGCGACTCTGTGGTGTGGAGGAGGTGCAGAAAGACCACTTCAAAAGCAGAAAACTCTACGGGCTAGTCCTAACTGCTCTACAACTGTTGCCATACAGTTTGTCTACAAAAAGAGGAGTGCCCGACGCAACGAAAATCTCACAACCGCGCACTCTGTAAAAAGACTTTACTTGGAAAAAGTCCTCCTCGAGCAACTGAGGCGTGCTGATCTCAAGCACCTTCGGGAGGAGACAAAAATAAACTGGAGAAAGGGCTCCAATCCCAGCGGGACAGAGGGTTCTCTTCCTCCATCCACTCTCATTCAAGTCACAAAGATCTCAAATGAGAGTGGAAGGATGGGCTTTGGCCGTGGTAAGCCCGAGCTTCCCACAAACAGGGGAGGTATGTATTACCTGCCTGATTAGATGGCTTAGAAAAAGCCTGTCTTTTGAGACAGGAAAGGAGACTCCTTAGCTCACGTGTGAGCTGAACTTTGGAGACAGATCAGAGGTTCTTGAGTCTCCCAGGAGAGACTGACCAAGAGAACACAGATCTCTGGAGCTGACAAATAAGACTTCTAAACCTGGATGCTGACATTTTCTGTGCACACACGGGTGCGGTTCCAGGAGAGCAGAGAAGCTGCCCCTACAGCAGCCGGCTAACAGATAAGACTTTTATTAACAAGACTTTTTATATCTGTTCATTTCATGCTATGTGTTTGGGGCTGGGAGACATGCTTATCTAAGGGAGTTGTGAATTGCATAGTATTTCACTAGAAATACTCCCAAGTGAATAGAAGCTTTGTTCCCCCACCCCCGTGTTTGGATGGTTTCCTGATGTTAAGGAAAAGGCACAATAAAGCCTTGTTATAATTTCACCTTACAAAAGTCTCCAATTGTGTACCTCTGTGAGCGTCTGTCTACAGTTTACTTAACCATAGCTTCTCTCTAGCATTATGAGGATGAAAAACATCACTTGGGGGTCAGTGTGTTTTTAAGACTCCTAGCCCTTCTATATATGAATTTAGGTATTGGTGAAATATGATCTCCAAGGATTAGATCGTTACATAGAATTGCCCAATGATTTTTGATAATCTCTTCATCTTTTTTATTTACTGAGTTAAAGGTGGTAATGAAAGGAATCTCTAGTTGCCTGCCAGTATCTGCTGGTTCTTTTGGTACCCTCGGTACAATCATAGATTCCCTATTCATACACCTCACTTTATCCAAATCTAACAACAGACTGGATTCAGGTATCCCCTTTCAATAAATTTACAGAATAACTGCTGAGCATGTTCCTCAAAGTGCAGCAGATGAGAGCTGATTACAGATTCCTGAGATCAGGTGATCCGCTGCAGTCTCCCTATGTGTCCTGATGCCTGAGTACTGAGCATGCCCACAGTATACAGTACAGTATGCCTGGACAGTACTGTACTGTATGTTCTAGAAACACTGTATTTTGTTACAGTATAAAAGGAGACAATGGAACAATTTAAAACAAATCAACATTTTCTTTTATTGGTGGAGTAAGAACACAAAGTGTACAGCAATGGTGTTAGTAAAAAAACATTTCTTTATTAATATAAGTTAAAACACGCAACATCTCCTTTATTAAAGTACAGAAAGTCAAAAGATTTACAGTAGCATGGTGTACAGTACAGTAAGTCAGGCCTGCAAAACTCCAGTCATTCTTAAAACCGGGCCTGTTTGCGGCCCTCGAGGACTGGAGTTGTGCAGGTCTTGTGTAAGTAAAAACATATCTTTTTTAATACAAGTTAAAACAAGCAACAAGTCAAAAAAAAAAACAACATTTGAACAGTCACGCAAATTCAATCCCCACCAGATTGTCCTTCCAGGGCCGATGCGTTGTATGACACAAAATGCCATTAATGGCGTCTCTCACGATTTTTATTACAGGATCTGTAATTGAAAAATAGCACCACAATTCCTCCACAATAGTCCTTTTTAAATTTTCAGGAAGCGCCCTTTTTTCGCGATTTCCTTCATAGTTTACATTGTTGGCCCACCCACAGTACACCAAGTAGGACACGTGGTGCTTGAAAATTAACATGGCATACTTCTGAGGTAAACCAGCACTCATCACCCTATACTTCTCCCTGAGTGGATTGGGCAGCTCGCGCAGGATGATGTCGGGCACCATATCGATGCAAGCGTATGTGGGTTGGATTCTTAGAGCAGGTGTTCTTCTGGGAGCGGGTGTGCTTGTGGTGGCGGGCGAGGGTAGGTTGTCTGGGAGGGTGCATTCCTCCTGTGTTAGTCGCCATGTTGTCTCCTGTCGTGGTCTTGACGGGGTTGTCATGTCATCAACGGCATACATGTACACATATTCTTCTGGTGGAGGGGGTGCGCTTGGTGATGGAAGGTGGTCGAAGGTCCCATTTATCCCATCCATGCCACCCTGCTGCTCCGGCGTCGGAGATTATGGGGCACTCCGAGCAAATTATGTATCCCCGCTATGTCAGTCTATGTCAGTCACTTTTGAACTTCGCAAGCAATTCACGCATGCGCAGTAATAATCAACTACAGCTCCCTTCCCAAAGAGGATTACACGCAGGCGCAGAGAGGTGACTCAAAGCCAACAATAGGAAAATTAATGAATGTTTTTGTAGAGGTGTCGATAAGAGGTTCAAATCCTTGAGCGAGCCTTGTGTGTGTGTGTGCATGGGGGATTAGGGTACAGGGTACAGCTGCATGAAGGATTAGCTGTACTGTAGTTCAAAGACATGACAAATTTTCAACAGGCAGGTCATCATAATAATTTGATCCCCACACCCCCAAATACATAAAAATAACACAAATCAATCATGTGCAGTCAAACGCACAGTGTCGCAGTCAAAAGCTACAGCACAGATTGAATATCGTAATGTCAAGATGGTTGAGGCAGGAACATGTTCATTCATGAATAGAAAATAATAATAAAAATGACTGGTCACTCTTAAACTTCGCAAGCAATTCATGCATGCGCAGTAATAATCAACTACAGCTCCCTTCAAAAAGAGGATTACACGCAGGAGCAGAGAGGTGACTCAAAGCCAACAATAGGAAAATTAAAATATTTTTTTTTTGGTCACTCAAACTTTTTTCCCCCCAATGAGTATTAATAATGAACACAGAAGAATACAGTAAATCAAAACTGAACGTTATACACGCAGGAATGTGATGACAGGACTGTGATTGAAACCAGAAAGCCATCCGTTCAAAGGAATGGCGTGGGAGAGGTGTATTGTAGATTAGAAGTTGAAATACTGCAGTGCAGTACATTATCCTGTGTGTGTGCGGGAGCGAGCAAGGGAAGAGCGCTATATACACCGAAATGTGATACTGTTACAATACACGCCTATGCATTTCAACAATGTTCAAATTAGATATACAGTACATGCATGTATAAATATGCAAATTTACAATTACTGCGCGCGCACACACAGTCTGTGTACTGACGCAGGTTGAACTGCTACAGTATTAGACTTTGAAGACAACAGCTCGCGAAGGCCCACATGAGTTTTTAGATGGTATTGCAGTATTGCAGACAGCGCTAAGAATATGCTAATATTACAAGCGCTAAAATACCGGAACATATTCCGAAAAAAAAAATATATACTGCATCTGCCCACGGTTTTCAGAGTTGCGCCGCTACGGCCGCATTAGGATAAAGGTGGCCACCACTGAACATCTCAAAACTGATGTGGTGTTTAAAGATGAAGTGGGAATATTTCTGAGGTAGACAACCACATCTGATCTTGTATTTCTCCCAGACACTGCGGGGCAGGTCTCACAGCATGATGTCTGGGACCAGAATAATCCTGGGTGCTGGAGTAGGTGTGCTTCTGGCAGCGGGCAGGGGTAGATGGTCTGGGTGGATGCTTTCCTCCTATCGTGGCTTTACCGGGGTTGTCATCACCTCCAACAGAAGGTTATATGTGTTTCCTGGAGACCAAAAAAAATGCATTGAATCCGTTGCATGCGCTTATAGTAGGCGTGACAGCGCGACGGAGTGACCAAAATCTCTGTAGTCAGTAGAATTTGATTTTTACAGTGACAGTCTCACTATGTGACAGGCTATAAACAAATCAGATAGCTTCTGATGCAGGGAAAAGGGGAATGTGTCTGTGTGGGAGTGCACGGAGAGGGTGGATATGTGATTATGTGTTTGTTTGATTGTGTGAGTGTATGTGTGTGTGAGATTGTGTGAGTGTGTGTGTGTGTGTGTGTGTGTGTGTGTGTGTGTGTGTGTGTGTGTGTGTGTGTGTATGCAGGGAGACGGGGGATGTGTGTGTGTGAGTGCAGGGAGAGGGGGGTGTGTGTATGTGAGTGCAGGGAGAGGGGGATGTGTGTGATGTGCAAGGAGAGGGGGTATGTGTGTATGTGAGTGCAGGGAGAGGGGGGATGTGTGTGTGAGTGCAGGGAGAGGGGGGATGTGCATGTGTGTGCAGGGAGAGGGTGGATGTGCTTGTGTGTGTGTGCTGGGAGATGGTGGAAGTGTGTGTAAGTGCAGGGAGAGGGGGGATATGTGTGATGTCCAGGCAGAGGGGGATGTGTGTGTGTGTGATCAGGCCCGCCAACAGGGGGGGTCTGCCGGGGTTGGCACCCCGGGCCCCCTGCGCGGCCGTGCCCATTTTTTTAGGAAGTTAAAAAAAAAGAGGCGATTCCTGTGCACATGCACAGAGCCGAGGTCCCGGCAAGCATGCGCAGGGAAAGCAGGGTGTCTGGAATGCTGCCTTTGGGCCCGCTCCCCCCCCACGGGATGGAGGGGAAGCGCTGTGGTGAGCCCGTGCCCACCAAACCAGTTCCCTTCACGTCCGCCTCCTGCCCCGGGCAGCAGCCGCATAATTAGCCCGCCAGACACGCACCCCCCAGCCACCTACCTCCAGCAACCCCCCACCCCTGCACCCCCGAGCCTACCTCCCGCCCCGGGCAGTAGCCCTGGGGATATTGGGAGAAGGGGAGAAAGTGTCTGCCGGGCAAGGAAGCAGCACCCACCAGATCAAGGACAGTCACCCACCCAGGCAGTCACCCAGTCACTCAGTCACCCACCCACCCAACTCACCCAACTCACCCACCCAGGCAGTCACCCACCAAACTCACCCATCCAGTCAGTCACTCAGTCAATTCAGTCACCCATCCAGTCACTCACTCAGTCACCCACCCACCCAGACACCCACCCACCCAGTCACTCACCCACCCACTCACTATGTCACTCACCCACCCAGTCACCCACCCACCCAGTCACTCAGTCACCCACTCAGTCACCCACTCAGTAATCCAACCACCCACCCAGGCAGTCAGTCACCCACAAAGTCACTCAGCCACCCAACCAGGCAGTTAGTCACCCAGTCACTCAGTCACCCATCCTGTCCCTCACCCACCCACTTCCAAGTTAAGTCACCCAGTCACCCACCCACCCAGTCATGCAGTCACCCACCCAGTCACCCACCCACCCAGTCACCCACCCACTTATCCACCCACCCAGGAAGTCAGTCACCAACCAAGGCAGTCAGTCACCCACTCACCCAGGCAGACAGTCATCCACCCACCCACCCACCCGGGCAGTCAGTCACCCACCCAGGCTGTCATGCTGCAACATTTCTCTGACATTTCTGCAGAAAGACTAATGGCCCATCAGATTAACACAGCAGGGATCCCTGGTCAGTTTTAATGTGACTGCCAGGGACCCCCGCTGTGTTAATTCGATGGGCCATTAGTCTGTCTGCTGAAATGCCACAGAAATGTTGCAGCATTACTGGGAGATTGCCCCAGATTTTCCAAGGCAAGTGTTAGAATATTCGTGGCTGCACCTGTAGCAAGAGACGGTCTCCAAAACTCAAATTACAACTTTCGCAAGGGCAACAGAAACAGGTGACATCATCCGTAGCCGTAGCCGTAGCTGACACTATAAGCGCAGCCTTACCCTTGCAGGGATGAATGCTCATCTTCCTCATCCAACTGCAGCACCAATCACCTTTTGACCCACAAAGCAGTGATCCTCACTGAACCCGAAGCAATGATCCTAAAGTTGATCCAACGAAATGATCCTCAGCTTGCATTAATATTTAACAACCACAAATCCTTGCCCGATGGCACAAACATTAATAAAGGATGATTTGCAGAAATCCAGGATCCATTATTGCTTGAAGAAAAGTCACTGGTCAGTAAATACAGTATTGGCTAGTGTTTGATTTCATTGTATTGCAATGTGTATTTTATTTAATTGTGGGTTTTTTATGCTTCACAAATGGGAAAAAGCGCTATTAGCCATATTTGTGTATAATCCCATATATTAGCCCATTACTGTGTGTTGTGATGGGGGTAGTTGCTCCTTGGGATTGTGGTTTGGCCTCCCGGGTGGGTACCCAGAGGGGTTAACCCCTTAATTACCTAAGAGGTTAGTACACACTAAGCTAATTTAGGGGTTGCTGGCCAGTAGATAGTATTTTCATAGTTGGCCAATGGCCCTGAATTGGATGTTTGTGCCACTTAGTAGGAAGATGGCCTTAATTCTGGCAGGGGTAAGTACTAATTTAATTTACTATAGAGTGGCCACTATTTGCTTTTGAATGAGCTAAGGCACTATTAGCCAGATCTAGCTAAGTAGGCTATTGCCCATTACGGTGTGTTGTGGTGGTGGTGGGGTGGGTTGTTGGGGGTAGAGGGGGTGAGTGATTGGTGTAGTAGAGTGCTCATTGATTGCCAAAGTGGCTATCTGTGCCCCCATTGAGACAATGACAATGAATGTATTTGAATATTTTTTATGATATTGTTTGATTTTATTGTAATGTGTACTATATTTTATTGCATTTTGTAATGTGTACAGTATTTTTGTATGCTTCAAAAATTAGCCACAGCACTACTGACCATATCTGTCTAATAAGACTATTATCCATTACTGCGTGTGTTGGGGGTAAAGGGGGTGGTTGATGGAGGTAGTTGCCCCTGGGGAGGGTGGTTACACCTCCCGCAGGGGCAGTGGAAGGGTTAACCCCCTCATTACCATAGCTGCAATGTATTTTTTACATGAAAGCTTAATATGTATTGCCAATGTGGCTATCTAGACTCTCCATTTAGAGGGTCAAGTACTCAACAATCAAATCTATTTACTTTTTGGGGTAATTATTGCAGTTTGGTACAGTATGTGCATTTTATTTTGGTTAATGTCCAAACCACTATTAGCCACATTGGGCTAATAGCCATATTGGGCATTAGTCTAGAGTGGGGGTGAATGGTAAAACCACCCGGAGGTTGGGTGGCAGGATGGCTTAACCCTATCATTTTATTTAAAGTTAGCCACTAAGGTAATGAAACTTTGCTTATAATTTTGTGATATGATATGAAACGCATTATTTTCAGGTCCAGGGATCCCCAACTTCCCAAGGTACAGGCCTCAGAATGGGGTGCCGGCATATCCTGCAAGTTTAAATGTCCCATTCACATGGGACGGGACACGTGAGATTTAAACTTGCAGGAGATACCGGCATCCCATATGAAGGCCTGTGCCTTGGAAAGCAAGGGATTTTCAGGGGACTTTTGGCCACAGGGAGTCTGCGAGTGGGCCACGGTCATGATCCGTTCAGTCGCAATTTCAGACTGCCACTCTGCACACTGAAGCGCAGGACAGATTCACACATTCACCCCATATGAAGGCCTGTGCCTTGGAAAGCAAGGGATTTTCAGGGGACTTTTGGCCACAGGGAGTCTGCGAGTGGGCCACGGTCATGATCCGTTCAGTCGCAGTTTTCTCGCACCAAAAACAAACTTAGATAACACTGCATCTGTACTTCATCCACATGTGAACTTAATGGAATGTACTTCACTTATTGTACTTTAATGCCACGGTTCTATTTCTGTGTTATTATTTTTTATTATTATCCTTTTGATTAAAAATGGTGTTATAATTTATAATAAATATTTTAACGGTCTTTGAACTCACATTTTATTTTTGTCCTTCATCAAAATTAGATATTTTATAACTTTAATAGGGATACAGATAATTGCTTCATTTGTTTTGGGTCCCTCTTGTCCTTTATAATAACATAGGAAGATTAAGAGACCATTTTAGCTAAGACTTTAGTGACTGACAATTAATGAAAAACTTAATTAACATACTAGGAGTGCAGTTAGATATTATGCATTGTTTTCTATAATTACTGTTTTTGTTAACATCTAATATTAGCAGTTTAGCATGTTGAATTGAAGAATATTATAGCACAATTATAAGGATTTATAAAATGACTACAGTACCTGTATGTGTAAATTTATACTTTGTTCAAATGACAACTTTTTTGCTTCTATTCAGTATGTTTCAAATATTCAAAACCACTAATGTTGATAGCTTGGTAAGATGGCCATTTATTTTTTATAAGAAACTTTAGCAATTTTATTTTTGACGTTAAGAAAAATAAATAATATTACTTTATTAAGTGGGTAAGATTCCAAAGAAAGATGTGTTGACAGATAGAGATGGACACATTTTTCACCAAAAATCAAATTTGGTGCAAAAAAGGAATTATTTGTATTGTATGTCTTTATTTATATAGCGCAAAAAGTTTACTAAGCGCTTCACAAAGAATACAGTACAGGGAATTAAAATGATACAATAAGTGCAGCAAAATCAGACAATAGGAAAGGAAATCCCTGCCCCGAAGAGCTTACAATCTAAGAGGTATGGTGGGAGACTTACAGAGACAGCAGGTGAGGGAATAAGTGCTTATTTAACATTTTCAAAGATTAGCGAAATTCCAGAAGTTTGAAAGACTTTGAAAAAGTGACAAGAAATTATTAAATGAAAAGGCTCTAAAGAAAATTATTAAGGAATTTGGGGGTTTTAGCAACTTTGCCGATATAAAAGTGACCTAATTCTGAAAATACTGTAGATTGTCTTTTTAAATTGGATTCCATCACAGACATTTATGTACTGTATGTCGAGTTAACATTTTGCGTTTTTTTCTAAATTTACTGTAGTTAAGTTGGCTCATTTCAACTCACAGAATAAAGATGCTTGCTCATTTTTAGAGATGGGTAGCCTGCAAATATTTTGAGACTCTTTTAGTTAGAGTCCCTTAAGCAGAACTTCAGACACCTGTGTACCTAAAATAGGCACACCTGAGGCACTCTCTTTCTCCCTCCCGCTCTCTCACTCTCTCTGCCTCTTTGTACGAACATTTGGCTCTGATACATAAATTCCTCTGTTTGTGACCTATTCCAATAGGAATAGCACATAGACTACATGTTAGTCAAATCTCCTACAATAGCTACCTTTTATAGTCTGCCTAAAATGCATTAAAAGAAGAGCCCCCCACCTGGCAGACCAATCGTGTCAGGAGTTGGCAATCTAACAGAAAGGGCAAGCACCTATGTTGACCATCTACTCAGACCAATTGTTCTATCTTTACCATCGTATCTTTTAGATACTGTGGGGGCTATGCACTAAGCTCAATGGCTTTGCGTTCTGATTTGGCCAAAAAGCAGGTTCATTAAAAAGTGAAGCCGGGGACGCGATGCACTAAGGCCTTGAGGCCATTTTTAACGTACCTGCTCAAAATAGCTCAAAACAGCCACAGCGTACGTGATGCTTTTTTTCCCCCTGCTAGCGTTCTTAACCTTTACGTACGCTAGCTGATAGGAAAAAAAAGCCGCATGTAACATTTGCATGGAGGTTTGCTATCTCCATGCAAGACTGTTACAGGCGATCGTACACTAAATAAAAACATTTTGATAGTAGTGTACATGAGCAGGGGGTCTCCAGAGCTGAACTGCATTGGTTTCAGGTCCCAGGACCCCCTACTTCAGGAGTTGCAGGCCCCGTTATGGGGTGCCGGTATCCCCTGCAGTTTAAAGCTCCCGCGTCACGTGACTGGGTTATTTACATTCTGCAGGGGATACCGGCACCCCATAAAGGGGCCTGTATCTCCTGAAGTAGGGGGTCCTCAGACCTGAAACCAATGCGGTTCAGCTCAGGAGACCCCCTGCACATCTACACTAGTATTAAAACACACATAACAATAAACAATAATTCATTACCGTAGCGGCTATCCGCTATGGTAATGAAGCAGCATTAATGTATTTGAAATAATAGTTTGCAGGAGCAGGGGTCCCCTGAGCTGAACCGCATTGATTTCTGCCTCAGAGACCCCCTGATTCCCGAGTTACAGGCCCACAGTATGGGGCATTGGGTGCCAGTGCAGCCGCCATCTTTATAGCGTCCAAGACGCGACATGGGCTCTAAAAAGATGGCGTCCGCATTGGCACCGATGCCCCTAACCGGGGCCTGTAACTCGGGAAGCAGGGGGTCTCTGAGGCAGAAATCAATGCGGTTCAGCTCAGGTGACCCCCTGCTCCCGCACACTATTAATAGAAATACATTAATGCAGCTTCATTACCTTAGCGGATAGCCACTAAGGCAATGAAGGGGTTAAGGCACATTAGCATGTTTATTGGGGACAATTGCCGCCAATAAACCACACACATCCCCCCGCCCCCTAACACATACAGTACTGTAATGGGCAAAATTACTATTATCCACATATGGATAATAATGCATTTGCCCATTTTAAATACATATAAATTACAATAAATACAGTCAAAACATTTAACACATACGTTTTACAGGCAACCACGATGAAGGCCGTCTTCATCCTCATCTTCATTCTGCCCATGCCCCTCCGGTGCTGCAAAACATGCACAACAATCACAATAGCCAATGTAATGTCCCCTAACCCCTTAATCACCATAGCGGTTATTAACCGCTACAGTCATTAAGGGGTTAACCCACCCTCACCCACCACTCGGGAGGCCTACATACACTCCCACTCTAAACCCCCACCCCGTGAGGCCTAACCACCCTCACCCACTACCCACAAGGGAGGCCTACCCACATACCCTTGTGGCCAATAAACCCCCCCCACCCCCAACACATACAGTACAATAATGTGCAAAATAACTATTATCCAGATATGGATAATTTATTATTTGCCCATTATGAAACACATAAAACATGCATAAATCAAAACATGAATTTTTAATCTTAAAATCACCACATTGCATGTTACAATAAATCCAGCATCTATTGCAAATATAAGCCAACAAATCAGCAGCTCCACAAATGTATATGAAATGTCACATAATTGCATAGAGTGTGTGCATGATGCAATTGATCTGTGCATCATGTAACACTATGCAAAATATATGTAACAATAAAATACACTATGAACAATGTCCCCTAACCACCAATGCCATCCTGAAAATCAATTAGAAACTAACCAACATCAATACAATTAGCATCAATCAATTAATCCGTTTCCTCAAACAATTAAAATATAATACAAATCGATTATACAATTCCCTATTCAATTGCTAAAGCCAAACCATTGCCAAAACAATTCTAATTTAAAGTAACCACCATCATTCTAATCTTACTACCATAAAGAAGCCATCACCTAAATACAAATTACATTATTCACAACAATGTCAAAATAAAGATGCTAAATACATTATCCATACATGAAAAGAACCTAAACATGAGCCAAACAATCAATTATTATCCCTGTATGTATATCCATACAGATAGATAAACATAACATACAGGGGCAATAATAATTAAAAATTAAATGCTGCTAGCAACTCCACGGAAGTTTTGACCCTATACTGCCAATGATGGTGGTTACTTTAAATTAGAATTGTTTTGGCAATGGTTTGGCTTTAGGAATTGAATAGGGAATTGTATAATTGATTTGTATTGTATTGTAATTGTTTGAGGAAATGGATTAATTAATTGATGCTAATTGAATTGATGTTGCTTAGTTTCTAATTGATTTTCATGATGGCATTGCTGGTTAGGGGACATTGTTAATATTGTATTTTATTGTTACATATATTTTGCATAGTGTTATATGATGCACAGATTACTTGCATCATGTACACACTCAATGCAATTGTTTGACATTTCATAGACATTTGTGTAGCTGCAGTTTGGGTTTTTATATTTGCAATGGCTGCGGGATTAATTTTAACATGCACTGTGGTGATTTTAAGATTAAAAAAGCATGTTTTATTTATGCATGTTTTATGTGTTTAATAATGGGCAAATAATCTATTATCCATATCTGGATAATAGTTATTTGGCACATTATTGTACTGTAGGTGTTGGGGGGCGGAGGAGGGATGTATGTATATGTCCTGTTTATTTATTTTACATTCAGGATTGGTTCCTTGGTTCTGCATGAGACATCTGGAGACCACCTGCGGTATCCTCGAGTATCTCACGGGTATCAGGCTCGTGGTTCCACAGTGACACCTGCGGGGATGAACCAGTGGCCTCACATCTGTGGGGGCACCGCGGACCCATAGTGTGCGGGGAAGAACCGGTGGTCCCACATCCGTGGGGTCACCGCGGACCCATTGTGAGCACTCATGAGTTCCCCAGACCCCCGTGAGAACCACCCGAGGCCCCGCAGACACCTGTGGGTCTGACCCGGGGCTCCCAGACATCCAGGGGCCTACCGTGGGGACCCAATTGTGGCCCACGGTGACCCAAGGAGACCACCTGGGGGCCTTGGTGCTTGGCGGGACCACCAACAGGCCTCCAGAACCTGTGTGAAACAAGTTGCTGGTACCCTGTAGGTCTGTCAGGTGACCCACCAGCCCGCCGGGGACTCGCGTGGGGCTGGGGTATGAACCCTGTATGTAAAAAGATAAATCATGTATTTATGGGGGGGCACAGAGGGTTGGTAATGTTTTTAATAAATAGAATGATGTTTATTGTGGGGCTGTGTATTGTTTTTATTGTGGGTACTGGGGGTGGGGGGAGGGGGTATTGGCTCCAAGGGTATGTGGGTGGGCCTCCCTTGTGGGTAGTGGGTGAGGGTGGTTAGGCCTCACGGGGTGGGGGGTTAGTGTGGGAGGGTATGTAGGCCTCCCGAGTGGTGGTGAGGGTGGGTTAAACCCTTAATGACTGTAGCGGTTAATAACCGCTATGGTGATTAAGGGGTTAGGGGACATTACATTGGCTATTGTAATTGTTGTGCATGTTATGCAGCACCGTAGGGGCATGGGCAAAATGAAGATGAGGATGAAGACGGCCTTCATCGTGGGTGCCTGTAAAAGGTAAGTGTAATATATTTTGACTGTATTTATTGAATGTTATATGTATTTAAAATGGCAAAATGCATTATTATCCATATGTGGATAATAGTAATTTTGGCCATTACTGTATTGTATGTGTTAGGTGGGTGTATTTAGTTATAATTCTTGTTTATTATTTTTGGAGGTGCAACATTGGTACCGCAGGCCCGCTGGGACCCCTGGACTCCCGCGGGGACCCTGGGACGGCCGCAGGGACCCCCGCACTCCCGCAGGAACCCCTGCTCTCCCACGGGGACCACCGCTTGGTGAGCCAGGGACCCCCGGACACCCGCGGGGTCAGCCGGGGACACCTGTGCGACCCCCGGGCTCCGTAGGGACCCACGCGGGATCAGCTAGGGACACCCACCAGCCTGCTGTATGGGTTTTGCGCATGCAAAAAAATATTTTTTCTATGTCCAGATTTCTTTGCGTCTACTCTGACCTGACGTGTTCTGATCAACGCAACTTTCACGTTTGCTAAGGTTGCGTTGCTTAGTGCATCCCGCTTAAGGGCAGAATTTCACTCAAAAAGGGTTGCGATCGAGCAAAGTTGGACTTAGAAAAAATTCCTGAAAAAAGTTATTTTTAGACCGCAAAGTGCCTGTTTGCCTTGCTTAGTGCATCGGGTTGAGCCAAAAATCACGATCGAAAAGCACTTAGCGGTCTAAAAGTGACTTATCCGAGCTTAGTGCATAGCCCCCTAAAGATTTCCTTAGAAGACTTGAGGGCATAGTTATCTCTAAAGAGACTATACTAGTTAGCCTGGACCTGGAGGGGCTATACACTAGTATCAACCACAGAGTGGGTTTAGAAGTGGTCACTTATTTTCACAATACAAGAGGTCGCTTGCACCAAACTAACAACACATTTGCGACTCACCTCCATGAATTCGTTCTAACTAGAAATTATTTTCTATTTGGAAACAAATTTTATCACCAGATTCAAGGGACAGCCATGGGCACCAAATGTGCACTCTCACATGCTAACCTATACTTAGGGTGCTGGGAATCCCAGATAGTTTTTTTCTGAACAACTTGAATTGTACATCTCTCACATGGATTTATGGGTCCGCTAAATCGATGATGTGATGATGCTATGGAATGGGTCAATTGACACATTAAAACAGTTTATTAACATACTGAATACAAAACAATTGAACTTGCATTTGACTCTTGAACACGATTTGAACACCATCGTATTCCTGGACATACGCACCTCAAGAGGTATTGTGACATTATAGAAACCACTATCTATAGGACGTCTACGGGCAATTAACAGTTTTCTCACAGCAAGTAGCCATCACCCGAGGTCACAAATCAATGGCATACCTATGGGTCAATTTCTACGGCTCAAAAAGAAATGTAGTTCCAATGAAGAATTTGAAAAACAATCTGTACACATGTCCAGACGCTTTCATGAGAGAGGCTACAACAAAAGGGTAATTAGACAGGCCTACGAAAGGGCAAAATATACACACCACAGAGAATTATTGACCAACAATGCACTTAAACCTAACGACAGAGTGGTACGCTTTGTAGGGACATTCAACAAGCAGTGGCACAAGGCAAGAGCTACTGTATACTTCTAAGACACTGGCATGTCCTGAAAGCTGATGCCCATAATAATGATGTGTTACATCTGTATCCATCAATGGTCAGTCGTTGTGCATGGAACATCAGAGATTTACTAGTTCATAGCTACTTTAATTAAATTCAAACTAGAATGTGGCTTTCGCCTAAACCTTTGGGATAATTTGGCTGTAACAGATGCAAAGCATGCCAATATATGAAAATTACAAAGGAATTTACTTATTGGGATGTCAAAATCTTATCAGGTGTCATCTACCAAAGGGTGTGCATATGTGGCAAAATATATGTAGGCAAAACAAGGCACCTACTAAAACAACGGTTTTGGAACACTTCGGTAGCATTCGCAATAAGGCTGATAAACACTTAGCAAGGCATATTAACTAGCGGTCAAAAACGGGGAGACTGGGATACAGTCTTTCTGCAAAAAGAGGCAAAATGGATCCACACACTCACAACACTTTCACCTAATGGTCTCAACGAAGGCTTCCTATTTATCCCCTTCATCTGAGTGTATATATGTTCTGTTCAAATTACCATCATTATATTTGGCCATGTATATGTTGCCTCAAGTGTAGTGGCCTCCTCTTTTCCTCTCCTACCCCATTAAGCAAAGGATAAGTTCAGTTAACACTAACAATTTTTTTGTCAGCATGTTATCAGGGGGTACTACAATCCAGTCATTACTACATTTAAATATTTTTTTGTTACAAACAAGGATTCAACAGAAGGGTTGCTCTGACAGACACTCCTTACTAGAATTACCCATCTACTGTATATAAAAGTGGTTGGGACATTATGATCATCAAGTACTAAAATATAAGTATTCCTTCCCTGTCACCACTGTTAGAGCGAGTCATATCCTTTTGTTGCCCGGTTACTATACATTTTGGGCATCAAACTATGCACTTCAGATCTACTCAGAATGTACAGTATTATACTGATCAAAAGGAGAGGTCACAATATATAAAAAAAAGCAATCCAAGATATGTTAGGTTTGTGTTTATTTAATGTGCATCCATTTTAGTGTACTTGCCACTTGCCATATATGACACTAAGGGCATCATGCAGTAAGTGGCGGAAAGGCACTTCTCGCCACTTTCCCGCAAAAAAAGCCTATCTGTATTCAGTAAGGGGCGAGAAAGTGGCAAGATTAAAAAAAAACGCCAGTTTGGCTGGCGGTTTTTTTTTCCGCCGGTGGCGAGGCGAGAAGGCACTTCCCGCCTAAAAATGAAACATTTTCCGCCGCGCTGTATTCTAGTAGAGGCGAGTAGCTAAGCGAAGCTATTCGCCACTCTAGAATGGCGTTTTGCTGGCGAATCAGCCACGCAAGAAAAAGGTGGCAAGTTGCTGGTGAGAGGCTGCGGATGAGCAGCGGATCGGCACTTAGAAAAATTTCTGGCCTTTTTCCTGGCTGGGATTGATGCCGGGGGTCTCCGGAGCTGACACCATTAATACCAGCACCGGACCCCCAAGCATGCATCCGAGGCAGGATAAATGCATTTAAAGCCCACTTCATTACCTTAGCGGTTAACCGCTAAGGTAATGAAGGGGTTAAAGAGCCATGCCAGGTTTATTGTGGGTAGCGGGGGTGGGTGAAGGGGGTATTTGGCCCTTGTTGTTTGTTTAGGGCTTGCGGGGGGGTTGCGGGTGCACTTAACCCCTTCACGACCATCGCGGTTAATACCGCTACTGTCATGAAGGGGTTAAGGCCTCCCGCTACCCACCCGCAAGCCCTAAACAAACCACCATTGGAGCTAATACCCCCTTCACCCACCCCGCTACCCACAATAAAAACAAATAAACACACAACAGCCCCACACTAACTAAATAAATATATATATATATATATATATAAATATATATATAGATATATGACCCCAACAACACCTATACCCCCCTAACATACAATACAATAAGGGGCACAATGACTATTATCCACAAATGGATAATAGTGCATGTGTCCATTTAAATACATACAGAACAATAAAGACATTTAATACATGTAGCACTCACCCATGTCTGGCTGCCACGATGAAGGCCATCCTCAACTTCATCCTGCCCCATCCGCTTCAGCAAAACAGACACAAGAATAAAAACATCCAATGTAATGTCCCCCAACCCCTTAATCACCATAGCGGTTATTAACCGCTACAGTCATTAAGAGGTTAACCCACCATCATCCACATACCCTCCCCCACTAACCCCCCAGCTCCTGAGGCCTATACACCCTCATCCACTACCCACAAGGGAGTCCTACCACATACCCTTGGGGCCAATTCCCCCTTCCCCTAGAACATACAGTACAATAATGTGCCAAATAGCTATTATCCACATAGGGATAATACATTATTTGGCCATTATTAAACACATTAAATACCATAGTAAAATAAAGAAAATTCTACTAACCTCATCAATAAGAAGGCCCCGTCGCCAGCATCATCCTTGTGGTCCGTTGCAAAAATAATAAATAGCCAATACATTTCAATGACATTCACATACCAATGAACCCCTTAATCACCTTATCGGGTACTAACCTCAAAGGTAATTAAGGGGTTTAGCCATCCTGCAATGGCAACACCACTTATCCATAACATCCTCAATGAATTAAAAAGCAATTTCCTAAACAAATCTCATGTAATCATTCAATCTAAAGCCTCAAATGCCACTTAAAACATTTCATTTACATTGTATACATGTAGCATAAAATGTAAGCTACATGTACACTACCGACACGTTTAATTCGAGCACGGCTAGCACCGCAAGCCGGGGGATGCCCCGGCGTGCTAGCCGCACTCCCTCAGCGTGCCGCGCATCACCGATGCGCGGTCACGCGTCATCGGGTGCCTGCACCCCCTGCACACTCGTCCAGGGCTCCCCGAGGGAGCCCTGGTGTCCCGCGATGTGGGGGACGGCGGCAGGGGGTTCCGGGGGACCCGGCGGACCCGGCAGCGGGAGGGAGAGCGCCCCGATCGGAGGGCGCTCTTCCGCTGCTTCGGCGCGCGCCCGGCACCCTCCGGCGCGCGCCAGGTTACTGCTGCGGCCGAGAACGGGCAAATGCTCGAATAAACTCGGCCGCAGCAGTACACGCTGCAAATCAATGTGAACAATACAATAATCCAACTAAAATAGCATTACATCACAAGAAGTATACTATGTAATCCAATAAAGTCACCATCAATGAATTAACATACATGAATTACATCCCTAAACAATTAAAATACCATCCATACCAATTACACAATTAACTATAGCAACCGTTACAGAGAACAAGTTAGCATCATACAAAAAAGGACACCAAAATTTACATTATACTAAAGCAAGCCTCACCATTACCTACAGTACAACATAGAAGCCCAAAAATTACATCTCTCTAATTATAAAATACATTTAACACACATCTATGCATAGCAGCATAGCCACAATCATTTACAATACAGTAAATCAAGCTTTAACAACACTATCATTTCTCACCCTGTACGTATATATCTCTCTAGACATACATACATACATACATACAGTGGCAAGCAATGATGTGCATAAAAAAAAATAAACACATGAAAAAGCAAAAAAAAACACATTTACATTAAATACATTTCTTTTATTAACTTACCATTACTTGACCCATTCACCGACTCCCGTTGATCAGCTTACTCACAAACCAATCCACGAACAGGAACCCATAAAATAATAAACCATAAAATAATAAACATTAAAATAATAAAACACGACAATCCAGGGGTCTTCTAGTTGTAATCCATCTTCATCTGTATTCTTCTACCTTCTTCCGGGGTCTTCTTCCCGTCTGCTGCCACGCCCTGGTCTTCTTTCTTCTCTGTAGGTCCTTCCTCCTCTGCGTCTTGCTTCAAAATGAGACGACATAGGCTTTTAAAGGCCTATGACGTCACATTTTCATCATATGGTTCCCACGGCCCTGATTGGGCTGTGAAAACCATGTGTTTTGGCCGATAAAAAAAAAATTATGACGTCACTTAAAGGCAATGAAAGCACAGCCAATCAGAATGGCTTTGCTTCAATTGCCTTTAAGATGACGTCATTAAAAGAAACATGGCCGGCCTCACATAGTACAGCAGCCAATCAGAGCGTGGGAAGTCTATCCCTACTCTGATTGGTTCTAGTACCATGTGACAAGCTTTCAATGTCGTCATATCCGTTCTTCCCCAAGCCTCTGTCACATGGTCTACTATGTTTTTATTCTTGTGTCTGTTTTGCAGAAGTGGATGGAGCATGGGCAGGATGAAGATGAGGATGGCCTTCATCGTGGCAGCCGCACATGGGTGAGTGCTATATGTATTTAATGTCTTTATTGTTCTGTATGTATTTTAAATGGACAACTGCACTATTATCCATTTGTTGCCCATTACTGTATTGTATGTTGTGTATTGCTGCTATGTTTATTGGGGACATTTGTCCCCAATAAACATGCTAGTATGCGTTAACCTCTTCATTGCCTTAGCGGCTATCCGCTATGGTAATGAAGCAGCATTACTGTATTTTAATAATATTGTGCAGGAGCAGGGGGTCCCCTGAGCTGAACCGCATTGATTTGTGGCTCAGAGACCCCCTGCTTCCCGAGTTACAGGCCCCGGTTTGGGGCATCGGTTACAGTGTGGACGCCATGTTTATTGCGGGCACGTAGCGTATGGACGCTATAAACATGGCTGCGACACTGCCCATCTGATCACACATACCGGGGCCTGCAACTCGGGAAGCAGGGGGTCCCTGGTCCACAAAGTTATGCGGTTCAGCTCGGGGGACCCCCTGCTCACTGTACAGTATTATTAAATAAATATTCATGCTGCTTCGCTACCATAGCAGATACCCTCTAAGGTAGGGAACGAGTCTTTATTGATATGTGTGTTTTATTCATAGTGTAGATGTGAAGAGGGTCTCCGGAGCTGAACCGCTTTGGTTTTAGGTCCGGGGACCCCCTGCTTCCCGAGATACAGGCACCTTTATGGGGTGCCGGTATCCCTCTGCTTTGTTTATATTCCGCGGTCACGTGATCGGGACCTTTAAATGCAGAGGGATACTGGCACCTCATAAAGGGTTCTGTATCTCGGGAAGTAAGGGGTCCCCGGATCGGAAACCAATGCGGTTCAGCTCCGGAGACCTGCACATGTACACTATGAATAAAAATGGTTTAAAATTTTTTTTTTTATTGTGCTGATGTTTGCGCCGAGAGAGCAGCGGATCTCTCTCTGCTGCAAACACATCTCGGCAGGGGACGGCTTCTCGGAAGCTTCTCGCCAGGCAGCCGTCTCGCCACCGGTT
This sequence comes from Ascaphus truei, assembly GCF_040206685.1. NCBI lineage: Eukaryota > Metazoa > Chordata > Amphibia > Anura > Ascaphidae > Ascaphus > Ascaphus truei. The sequence continues at coordinate 396,189,382 of NC_134484.1, read as the reverse complement.
ACTCGCCATTTCATCAAATGGTGGTGGCGCATTCATTCGCCAGGGATTCGCCCCTTACAGCATACAGCCAGTTTAACACGCCAAAAACATGCCTAATTGCTAAACTGCCTAATGCATTTTTTCGCTGCTTACTGCATGATACCCTATGACTATTCTGCTCTCTCCCTCCCACGTCTTACGGACTACGACAATTCCTCTCTCTCCAGCCCCATACCATGGCAAGTACCCCGACCAATCGAAACTCTCTTACCCCGAACTGGCTAAATGTCCCTGACTCTGTTATCTGGACCTGGTCCCGTGGTTGTAGGGCGGTGGTAATCTACATCCCCACCTCAGCCTTACGGTCTAGTCCAGGTTGTAGTGAGCATCCGTGACATTATGCTCAGCCATGCAAACCTGTACCCTGCTGAGGTGGGTTGACAACTGAAAAAAATTGAGGTGATGTTCAAACAGGTAGAGCGGTGCCTGAATCACAATAACCAGCGTAGGGAGGGGTTCCAACATGCTCTACGGGGCCTGGATACCCAGGTTACTGCCCTAAATCCCATCGTCATTGCATCTGCAGCATCAGCTCCTTCCATTGCTCCCCTGAATCCCATCTGAACAACGCTTACCTACTCTGAACTGCCATGGGGGTGACCCCCTGGGGGTGACCCCATGGGATGTCGGGTTTTTCTCAAACAATGGTCGATTCCTTTTGAATTGTTACCTAATCATTTTCCTTCACAACACTCAAAGGTGGCCTACGTAATCTCCCTTCTGACAGATGACGCCTTGGCTTGGGCCTCACCAATCTGGGAGCAAAGAACTGAGATGACCTCCGACTTCGACCGGTTCTCCGCAAAGTTCTAAAGAGTCTTTGACACCGTGGAGGAAGGAAACGGCAGGCTCTACTCTCTTAAACATTTTACAGGGGGAAAACTACTGTGGCTCGTTACGCACTCGAGTTTCGCACCATCACCACTGAGACGGGTTGGATTGATGAGGCCTTGATGGCGGCATTCTGGCAGGGTCTCTTTGAGAACCTCAAAGATGAGCTGGCAACCCTAGAACGTCCCGCTGGATTGGTAGCCATGTTGGCTCCCTGCATTCGTATTGACCAACGTCTCCAGGAGAGAAGGATGGAGAGAGGAAGGCACCAACGGAGTACACCCGCATTCTTCTCCCAGCGACGCACAAGCGGAAATCCTCCACCCGCATCTATGGACGAACCTATGCAACTGGGACTCACCTGTTTGTCCACAGGTGAGAGATTGCATAGACGCCACTCTGGATTGTACTTATACTGTGGTAACAGTGGACATTTGGTTGCTACTTGTTCGACGAAGCCGGGAAATGCCCCCGCCCAGTGAATGTTGGAAGGACCACACAGGGAACAATCTCTTCTCCTCCCCCCAAACTCCCAACCAGGATCTACACCAGGATGTACATCCCCGTCAGACTATGCGGGGACAACTTTAAGACTGCCACATGAGCCTTCCTAGACTCCAGGTCGGGGGGAAACTTCATGGACCAGGGGTTTGCAGAGGAACAAAATACCCATAACAGATAAGGATCGTCCCATAGGTCTCAAAGCCATCTATGGTCGTCCACACCAACCTGCCTTTATCACACTACAGACCTTACCTTTTTCCCTGCATACCGATGGAGGACATTCCGAGAGCATACAATTTGATGTCATTCACACCCCGTCCGTGGATATTATCCTAGGACTACCATAGCTCCAGCGACATAATCCCCAAATTGATTGGACAGGTGTCCTGCATATCTGTTGGAATATCCAGGGTCAGGGGAGGTCCTGTCTTCTTCCAAAAATTTAGCAGGAGTACTGTTACCGGAAGCAGGTAATCAGCTGCCAGAGATGTACAAAGACTTCCTGGATCGGTGGGGGGTTGGATTTTTTATAAGTATTGTTGTATTTTGATATTTTGTTGGGGGGCACAGAATTGGTACTACAGGCAAGCTGGGACCCCCGGACACCCGCGGGGACCACCCGAGGGCCACCGCCGGCCTATAGTATCATTCCTGTGCATCAAAAAAAAAATATATGTACTGTATTTTAGGGGGGCACAGGGTTGTTGGGGGCACAGGGGGTGTGTAGTGTATTATATATAGTAATGTTTATTGAGGGTCTAGGAGGTGGGTAGTGGGACTGTAGTGTGTATTTTTTTATTGTTGGTAGCGGGGTTTGGTGAAGGGGGTATTAGCCCCATGGATGGGAATTTTGGCCTTGCTGGTTGGTTAACCCCTTCATTTCCGTAGCGGTATTAACCGCTAAGGTAATGAAGGGGTTAAGTCCACCCGCAACCGCCCCACCCTCCCGCAAGGCCTAAACACTCACCAAGGGCCAAATACCCCCTTCACCCACCCCCGCTACCCACAATAAGCCTGGCACGTTTGGTTAACCCCTTCATTGCCTTAGCGGTTAGCCGCTAAGGTAATGAAGTGGCTGTAAATGCATTTTTCCAGCATCGGATGCATGCCGGGGGTCTCCGGTGCTGATATTAATGAATATCAGTTCCAGAGACCCCCAAAATCAATCCGAGGCAGGAGAAAGGCCTATATTTTTTCTAAGTGCTATCCCGCTGCCCTTGCCGATACTTCTCCCCCCCTTCTTGCCAACTTTTTTTGCCGGGACGGATTGGCACGGAATTCTCAATTCTAGAGTGGCTATCAGCTTCTAGAATTGAGTGTGTTTGAAATACTGGTGATCAGTGCCGAAAAGTGTCTTTTCGCCACGGAGCTGCCGAAATTTTTTTACCAGCAAAAAAACCCAGTGATTTTTGCTTGTATCGGGAGTTTATCAGGGCTTACTGAATCACCGAGGCATGTTTGGCAAAAACATTGCGAAAAACAGCTTTTCAGCGTTTACTGCATGAGGCCCTATGTCTGAGCATCTTCCTTTTTAAATGTAAATAAATTATTTTTTTCACTATATTTATCACTTGGGACATTAGGTCTATTGATACAAACTGCTTATGGATTAAATTTTCCTTGTGTTTTTTTCTTTTTCATATATATACACACAAATGCTGGAAGATACAGCAGGATCCAGAAGATTTTTGTGTTCCATGGTGCCACACAGGGACATGCTGCATCTAAGGACATTGCTCCACATTTGTTTAACATATAGCTTTTTTGGAGATTTAAAGATTCCCAAAAGGAGACTGAGAAAAAGCAATAGACTATAAGCAAGGTTTGCAAGTACAGCATAACGGATTCGGATGACTCATCACTATGCATGCGCAAAGCTGTCAATGGAGGATCAGACATAGGGAGAGGGGACTATGTTCAGGGCACACAGTGATGGACTACAAGGCAGATGCATGGATGCAAAATAACACAATGACGCAGGGTTATGCAAAAAAGTGATGACTTCAGAGAAATCCCATTGGTACTGAGACTGCTATCCATGGGACACATGGCGGCTACAGGAGATCACGTGCACACCACGCTGACATCATCAACATGGCATCGGGCTCCAGAACTTAACCCTTAACATTGTTCCCACACCGGTATGTTGTAATCACATGGTATGAGCATATATACTGGAGTCTCCTGTAACATTTGCAGGTGTACTCAATCATCAACAGATTGCATGTTGGGAGAGTTATGAGTATAAAATACTTTCTGGGGGATCACCTTACAAGCCATTTCATCACCATCAGAGAGCAGCCAGAGTACTGCAAACAATGCAGAGCTGGAAAAGAGAGCAGCCTGAGTGATGAAAACACTGAACCTGCACAAGACCCAGAAAACAGCACCAAGAAAGCACAATCTGTGCACAGTGCGGGGGAGGGAGGAATGAGAGGAGCTGCAGCTGTTACCTATGCAGCCTACGGGAGCATGAATACTACAGAGGAGATTCCTGCCACAGATGGAGCAGCGTACAGCAGGAATGGAGGAGAGAGGTCACTACCAGCCACAGACGGTGCAGAATAGAGGAGCATCCCAGGAGAAGCTGGAGAGAGGCCAGAGAGCAGAAAGTGGGCAGAGCACGGGGTCCACAATGAGAGGTGCCAGGACCAGTCCTGGGTCTAGCAAATACCCCCAGTTTCCAAGCCCCACAGCCAAGCGGATAAATGTGGTGAGACTGCAATATAAAGGTGCTGGGGTAATCCCTAATAAATGCTTTATTAGCAGAGACCTTCTAAAAGATTCTATGGGGTTTCAGGCCTCAGACATGTTTTCCTTTATGCACACCCCAGGTAATAGGGAGTATGATGTAAGTTTCAAAAGGGGTGATCTGTTGAAGCTTTTTGGCATTAATTTTTGAACTTGAAACCCACAGACCTGTGGAAAGACTTTGTGGCCATTCCTGTGAGTCATCCAGCAACTAAATTAGTGACCATTATTTTTCGAATTGAGGCTGTTGCTAGGCAGGACATTATATATTGGTTACAGAGACAATGTACTTCACTTTCTGACTTGGAAAGAATAAAGGAGGAGATCTGGGAAGGAGTGTGGGTGTGGACGGGGGGCTGGAGCTATAAAGTTAAACTGCGGGAATAATATGGTATTGCTCACCAACTCCTAAATTCCATCTTTATTGGGGGGGAAAGAGGGGTCTATTTCTACAGTGGCCAGCCAAGACTTTGCTTCAAATGTGGATCCAACAGACATTTAAGTGCAAGCTGTGACAAAATTTGGTGCAGTCAATGTGGGGTTCTGGGGCATTACCGTTTTGTCTGTCCTAATGTTGTGCTGTGTAATTTGTGCATGGGACACAGTCATTCTTTTTGGGTGTCTTGATGCAGTACATAATAATGCCCCCCAAGACAGTGAGAGAGCCCTAGCAGAGGAGACCCCTGTAGTGAAGGACACCCAGGTATTTGTTCAGCCCTCATCTTTGTTGCCAGATACTGGGATAAATGCATATGGGAATAGATCTCCAAAGTCATGTGAGGCCCTTGGTAATAAAGAGGAGAGTACAGGTATGGAGAAACCCTCTGAACAGATGGGGGAGCAGAAGTCAACAGGGGCAGGAGGGGAGCAGGAGCCAACAGGCAGGAGGGGAGCAGGAGCAAATAGGGGCAGGATGGGTGTATGTAGCTTCACCAAAGAAAAAGGCCAGGGGCAAAAGCCAAACTGTGGAGATATCAGGGATACCCACTTCAAATGCCTTTGATGTACTGACCTGGGGGGACATTATGGAGGAGGGAAGCCCCCAAAAGTGACGGAGAGGAGGAATAGCAGATACTGTAAGAAAGAAAGATGTATCTGCCCACTGACCCCAAGCAGTCTATTCAGGTGACACGGTGAATGGTAACAGTATTAGGTCTAACATTTCCTGTGGTATCACAGAGTGGGACAATGGGACTATTTGAAATTTTGGATTTGTGTATTTATCTCACTTTTGTGTAGTATGTAATATTTTATGTTTTTGTATTCTATTTATGTTGCCTGTTTTATTATAAATATAATTGCAGGAGTCAGAGAAAGGGGAACCTGCTTTTAAATCTAAGGCTATATAACTACCAAACATTACAACAGGTACTGAAGGAGAGTCAGAGAGCATGGAGTGCAGTAACAGAGCTGTGTGTGTGGGAGGGGTCTGAGAGCCATCATGGCCGCAGCCTCAGGTGGAGTAAGAGGCGTAAGGCTGCTGAGAAGTGCAGCTAAAGGAAAGAAAAGTTTATCTCCAGAAAAATACATGCAACTGCAAACAGTGATAAGTAAAATTAAGAAACAGAAGAGAAAGTCGGCGGAGCGTAGAGCCAGTAAACTGGAAGAGAAAATGAGCAGTGAGCCAGAGTAAGGCACCTGTATGTTTTCAGATGAGGCACCTAAGAGCCCCAATCTACAGGCACAGGGGCTGAGCAGCACTCTGGAGAGATCTACCTGAGAGAGGAGAGGAAGGATAACACAGTACGTAACCCTGCAGTGACCTCAAGGTCAGATACTACTCCCCAAGGAGCAGCAGATGCAGCACAGGGTGGGTCTCCAAAACACAGCCCCCTGAGACCAGCAGAGCAGAAATGGAGTTTGAGCAAGGAGATAAGCAAGTAACAGCAGCTCACACACCTGAGCATGAAATCCCAAGTACAGAAAATGTGTGTGTAATTAGTGAGACTTCGCTATCAGAGAGCCGCCTGTGTGCTGCAAACACTGAGGACCTGGCACTATAAGAGAGCAGACAGAGTGCTGAAAACACTACAGAAGGGGCACTATCAGAGAGGAGCCTGAGTGATGAAATCATAGAACCTGCACGAGAGCCAGCAAACACCACCAAGAAAGCACAATCTGTGCACAGTGCAGGGGAGGGAGTAATGAGATGAGCTGAAGCTGTTGCCAGTACAGCCTCAGAGAGCCTGAACATTACAGAGGAGATTCCTGACACAGATGGAACAGACTGCAGCAGCAGTGGAGGAGAGAGGAGGTCACTACCAGCCACAGACAGTGCAGGAAATCCCTGATAAATGCTTTATTGGCAGAGACCTTCTGAAATAATCTATGGGGTTTCAGGCCTCAGACATTTTTGAATTTATACACACCCCAGCTAACAGAGAGTATGATGTAATAAAAAAACACGTAGCAGAGATATATACAAAATATTTTTACTTTTACTTGAGTCTTCATACCAGAGGTGGTGGATTCTTACGAAGTCATAGAATTCTGGAGAACAGTACTGGTTACAAATTAGCAGTGGGGTATTAATGAATATAGAATAGAACCTCATGAATAACAGAAAAATGGCAGAACATACAATATCTCTTTTTCCATAGCATGGTTTGCCTCTCAATTTAATCCAGGAAAAGGAATATAAAGGAATATAAAAACAGTTTGCAGTGTTTGATCCAGACGGACCCACAATCACATGATTCATTTAGCAAACATTGTTAATGGTTTTTTTTCATGAATATTTATTGCAGATGACCTTTTCTTATTATACAGACTATTTTACTGTGATCACATACAAATCCAAAAATGTACTTATAAAATGATTAATGTTTCTTGTAGTTTATTTCTTTGCATTAGTTTTATTATTGCCTTTTTATTTATAGATAGAACATTCCCACTAAATCAAATTATAGGCTGTTTGAAACATTAAAACGATTTTTTCTTTATTTAAAGAAAATTGCATGGAGATATAATTTTGTATGAAAATAAGTAATAGTGGTGCACAGTGAATGTACAATGTACTGTATGAATCTTTTGGGAAGGGACATGCACAGTACAGTATGTAAAATTGTGTTATTTAACTCAACCAGTCTTAGTGGACACATACTGTATTGGTATGCCTGCCAGATATTGAGGGACCATCAAATAATATAGTATGTATATAAAGCCATTCAAACAAAATAAAAACTTTGAATCTACCGTACTTAGAGTAAGAAGTACTGTAACTGAATTTTCATTTTATTTCATTTTCACATTCACCGTGTGGATATAAAATTATATATTCAAAGGAGTAACATTTAGTACTGTATTTTTGTCTTATTAGTTATTGCCCTGTTTAAGCATTGTTACAATTATAATGGCAGAAGGACACAAATGTGAATGAAGAATAATATCAAATATGTATTGATATTCAAAATTGGAAAACAATTCTGAATAATACAGTGTATTTATTTGTGGATTTTGTTTATTGGTTAGTAGATACATTTAAAAATTGTATTTTTAAATATCATTTATATTGATTTTTTGTACTGTTTATATTGTTACAAGGAAATACAAAAATCTTATTTAAATAACAAACAAAAACAGTGGTTGGAATTTAGAAAAAATAACATATTTTATTTGAAATGTATCCTTATTTCTTTGAGGGTCACCATTTAATCCTGATTCCCATGAACAGACTCATCCAGTGTACATCTTCGTTGCCCCAAAGGCGGACAGCCTGATGGGCTCCCCAAGAGCTGCTCCTCTTTGCACAGGACCAGTGTGCTAAGGGTTAACATTTGCTTGTACTTTGGGGAACGTCAACGCCACTCACTGGAATGTTAATGAGCCAAGGGGACACAAATAACTTTTTGTTCAGAGCTGCATTGAAAATAAACAACCTCAGTGTACATCTGCATTGACCCAAAGGCGGACAGCCTTTGGCGCAACCGAAGGGCAGCCAAAAGGTGTGAGCCATTTGCTGCCATTCGCTGATGTTTGGTGATGTTAAAGCTGCTCTATATCAATTGGAAAATCACAAGCCCTTTATCCCCTGTACCCAATTTTCCAACTCTATCTGTCCATGAAATGTCTTTGAATTGACTGTTTTAACCCTGTTCTTTTAATGTACAGTAACCATGTATTTTTATAACTCTGTTCCCAGGACATACTTGAAAATGAGAGGTAACTCTCAATGTATTAGTTCCTGGTAAAACATTTTTATAAAGAAATAAAAATGCTTCTATGTTTATACAGTCAACAGATTTTTTAGAAAAATGTTATGAGCTATATGGGAAATGGGGAAATTAAGCACAAGACTAGCCAAACATATCCCTGACAATATGGATTTGGTGGTTAAGCTATTCTCTCTATCCGTTCTCATCTCCATTTCATATTCATATTCTCCACATATTCCATTCTATTGTCCTTATAGTGACACAATACAGAAAATATTTTCTGGATTCTTTCCAGTACTAAGCGCACCCTGTTTTATATTTTTCACAGAGATAAATCCGAAGTATTTTTTTTTAATTGGATAGAAACAAAATATACATTTTCCCAAATTACAGATTTATTGGAAATTATGTAACACACTTTCCTCTTATGACGCAAAGGAAATTAAGGTATAGACCCATTTAGTGGAATAACATGTAAATATTTGGTAGACATGTTTTTGATCTTATCATTGCAAACTAAATTAACACCTGTGTCTAATTTGTGGTCATTTAATTCCACCAAAAAACAAACACACAACATATCAAAAGCTACTAATATACATATTATTTGTGGATCTTTGTTAAACTAATGCAGTTTGGAAATAAATCAAAAGTATTATGTACAGTAGGGTATGTCCCTGTTATCAATATAACTCGATCAAAGGGCAAGCAATAAAATAGTTTACCATTTCTCATATCATTCTTTTCTCAAAAGCATTGAAGAGCCCTTTTGAGTAAACATACTTAATTTACCTTCATTTGTGTGTAGAAACATGAATATCTGTGTTACTTGTATATCACAAATTAAATAGCAAAATAAATGCTTATGATTATTGCTCAAGGCCCTTGGGATGTTACTTTATTACCTTTCCAAACCACACTTCAGAAGAATTAATTAATTGATGCTCTTAGCAGCCTCATTCTGACAAAAACATATGATACTCAAATGTTAAACATGGAAGCTAAGATGAAACTGTCAGAAGAAGCCTGAAAGTGGTTATTAATTTGGCTTTTGATAAATATCTGCTCAGGCTCACACTGTGCCTCGTCTGCTTTCATCTTTGAAAGTAGTTAATCTGATTGATGAAGATCCTGTTTCAGATTGTCTCCCATGCTGAGTTTAATAACTACACTTTTTTGCAAAAAAAAAAAGAAAGAAGAGGAAACGTCCTTTCTTACAAAATGGGAAGGTTTTCTCTCTAATTTTTTAAAATCATACGAACCCGCAGCCATCTCACAGTACATCACATACTTGGTTTTACCTTAAAAATCAGTATTGCAATAATTATAAGTATGTGTAGGAGTAAAATCTACCTCCTTCTCTTGATAATGTACTATATGAACTGAGACTGTAATAGAAAAGTTGTCAGACAAATGCAGCTAATGCTAAAGTACATCCTTAGGCATGGAAGAGCAAGCTCATCATGTCACAGGAAAAAAGGCCCTAAGCACAGAAGGGCTTCAGCAACGCATTTCATTATCAGGGACATAAAGATGCAAGTGATTTTTTATGCTAATTTAAATGCTGCTATTAGAGACATACTGTATTAAATGTATACTCACAGTTGTGGTTCCTGAGCGGAAAAAAAAAACATACTGTAGACTGTATAAAAGCAGCTTCGGGCTGTATTGGGACTAAATGTTATGACATATATATAATAAAGCTGGCCGCAGCAGAATATATATATATATATTCTGCTGCGGCCAGCTTTATTCTTACATTAACCTGTGGTTACCCGTAGGGCTTTTTTCGGCTGGCGCCGAACTTGGCCGCGCGCCAACCGCATCTTCCCCGCATCTTCCCCTCCCCCTTCACCTCTCCTCGCGACCCCCTGGCTGCTCCGCTCTGCACAACGCTGATTCTCCTGATGCACAACGCATCCCCCCTTACCCCGCCTACCCCTTCAGCCTCCATCCATCTTCGGGGATGCCGGCGGAACCCTGGCACGCACCATGGCACGCGTGACCGGCACACCATGGCACACGTCAGAAAAAAAACAAACCAGCCGCGTCTGCCCGCACATTGCTGTGGCGGCCGCAGGAGAATAAAGGCGGCCACCATTGTATATATATATATATATATATATACATTTATACAGCAGTGGTTGGATGCCCAGGTACTACTGGTGTGCATTACTACTGGTGTGCATGCATAAACAAAATCTAACAAACAACAAACAACACCACTCACAGATCTTGCAATAAAGTAAAGTTATTTTATATTATTTTTATTTATTAAACTATCTTTATTTCAGCAGAACATAAACAGTGCACCAACAGAAGAAGAGAAGAAGGGGACGGGGTTAAAGTTTTTTGTACCCACACAAGCATGTCTGCGGAAGTGATAATGTCTGCTAAATATATCTGTATTTCAAAGTACTGTATAAATAATAATATAATATTAAATGCAAAATTGTTACATGTTACATATATATACAGAATTTTAGAACTCTGCCTTGTCAGACTTTCACCACTTTGCTCCATGATTTTAAACAAATCTGTTTAAAAATTAAGTTCCCCGGAAGACAGATGAAAACAGTACTAGTTCTGCATAATTAAGTATTCATAGATATGTAAATTCCCTCTCTGCCTCTATAGTCCACATACTGTAACTATACTTATTATGTCACATGGAAAAAAACTTACCACTAACATCGTGTCTTTGGTAAGAGCAGTTAACTTTGGTCTGATTAATTACAAAAATGGATATCTGATATGAAGAAAGAAGATAAAGAAAAGTTTTAAAGATATATTCAACACGGCAATAAGATTACTCTTCCTGCAAGAGAGGAACCTGTGCTTCAATTAACATTGATGATGGTGTGTTGTTGGAAATTAATTGTTTTGGATTGCTGTAGGTTATCGGGCCCTGGATTTGGCCTGATTCAAGACCTTTAGTCTTTTTTTGTGGCACTTTTTTTATTTTAGGCACTTCAGTGTCAAAGGCAGGTTTATGTATGTACTAGCACTGAATGGGGTTAACGTCCACTGTGTATATAGTAAATTTACATTTGTTATGTTAAATACTGTATGTTATGTTTATTTTTAAAATGTACAATGGCCTACCGCCCTATTAGACAGTTTTGTCTAATAGGGCTGTGAGTCATTCCAATAAGTTGGGGTGGTTAGCTGTGTTGGGGTGAGGGTGTGACTTATTAGCCAGGTGCACTAGGGAAGGTTATTAGACTCTCCAAGGGAGATGGGAGGTTGGAGTTCACCCTTTGTTTGCCATAGCATCTAGTAACATATTGCCATTCAATTCCTTACCAGCTAATAATGAGTTTATATCACTGGTAAATAACTTTAAACCATCTGACATACCCCATAACCTCAGTCATCAAGAGCATCTAGCACTAAAAGAACTTCAGGATAGGAAAGATTTAATCATAAGGCAGGCAGATAAAGGTGGAGGAGTAGTTATCCAAAACCGTGAAAGTTACGAAAAGGAGGCCATGCGCATTCTGAATGACCCTGGCAACTACCTCCAAAAAAAATCCAAGTTTCATTTATCGTCGGGCAAAGACCCTTAAGCATTTCCTAGCGCCCAGTGATATTGGTTCTCCAATAAATACATCACTGGAGCTATCATGGATGCCGAGTAAACCAAACGGCAATTATTGCTGTGGAAAGTGCAAAGCCTGTAAAATGCTAAGTTCTAATCGTAAATCTTTTGTATCCAAAACAACAAAAGAAAAGTTTACAGTGAAAGATTGTATCTCTTGTAAATCCACATATGTGGTTTACCTATTACAGTGTCCTTGTGGATATCAATATGTTGGGCGAACTAAAAGATTTTTAAGAGTCAGGATTCTAGAACACGCTAGAAATATTAGACTAGGATTAGAACAACATAGCGTGTCTAGACATTTCAAGATCAAACATGACTGTGACCCTTCGCTCCTGACATATATAGGTATCCAGACTGTACAATCAGGAAGACGTGGTGGAGACAGAGATAAAAAATTATCAAAACAAGAAAGTCTGTGGATATATAAACTCCAGACTCTGTCTCCACTAGGTCTAAATGAGGAGATTGACGTATGGTCTCTCTTTAAAGTAAACATTCTAATACCAGTGATTTCAGTTTTTTATACTTTTTTAATATATACTCAATAAAATTTTAAGTTTTATAACGGTACCCTTTCTCTCCGAATTATTACAACCAATGTCCATCCCTTAAGATCTATTCCTAGACCATTTCATTATCATATAGATTTTCATATGAAGCTATTTATACTTGCTAGAAGTCATATGTAAATCTATGGTATGTTTTACAATTGGGAGATAGCACTATACATCGTTTCAAATGTGATTTTATGGTGTGATTAATTTTTGTCTCTTTATTTTTTAGAGTCTGTCCGCATTAACATATGCTATTAAAGTTTATTATTAATATAAGTGTGTTTTATCCCATGTATGTTAATTCATTAGAATGTCTATGTTGACCGAGCCCCTCCACGGGATGATTGAGTGTCTCTCCAGGTGGGGGGAGTTGAATGTAATTAGCCCGGCCAATAACAGCAATGCTGAGCGTATAAGAACCGCCCTCGGAACCTCCTCCATCATTCCCTGACGAAGTACGGAAGTACGAAACGCGTAGGAGAGGGCGCGTTCCTTCACTCTTTACTCATATCCCCATTGCGGTTTTATACTCGAACTTTTATTTTACTGCGGGACTTGCTCGGGACTTGTTTTGCCGCTCGACTGTCTATCGTGAAGCAGTGACGCATTAAAGACGCGACCGACCGAGAGATGCTGCCGGATGACGTCACACGCCGGCGTGGACCAACCCGGAAGAAGCGTGGCGATCAGCCCTTAAGAATAACTGCTGAGGGCTCCGTGAAGGCGCGGGAAGGTTCCCCAACGCTGAGCTGCTTACTCCGAAACCGGATACCAGCATTCTGAGGGAGGACGTCCAGTAACCGGTGCCTGTATCCTGCTGTGCCTGCCGAGTGGTAACATGTCCCTAACATGTCATGCTAATAACCCTTTTTGTTGATGTACGTGCAATACTCACCCTTACACTATAAATAATTATTTTATTATACTACACAATGGTTTTTTTGCGCTGTTCTTTTTTTGTTTCCAATTCCTTACCAGCCTCTTTGGTATGCAAGTTAGTCCAGGTTGGTTTAGGTTATCTTGAGTATGTATATAATGCCTAGTGCCAGACTGAGATACTGTAGATGATAAAAATTGGCAATCATTTTTGGTGGTAGCCCAATATCGCCAAATATCAAATGTTAGTAAATAGTAAGTAGAAATAGCTCCACTTAGGCGTGAAACGCGTGGGAGTTTTTCCATGGAGATTGCCCTCTTTTGTATGCCTTAATAAAGCCATTTTTACCTGCAAATATCTGGGAGCATTTCAATTTAAAAACTGCCACTTGGTTGCTGCTCCAGACTTCTTCTTCCACTTTGTTAGTAAATAGTAAATGTGAATAAGACATTAATAACTCATTTGCATACGCCCACATAAAACCTGACATATCACCGTTGGAAAATGCCTGCTGTACTGCTAGTTATATGCCTTCAGAGAAAAAGTTAATAAAGAAACTAGGTGTAAAATACTGATAATGTTTTTTTCATTTATGGCAATTAGTGATTCCAGGCCTAGTTATCTTACTTACAAAGAGCCTATGGTACATTTTCAGAATGGCAGTTAGAAATGCTTTGCAGAAACTGATTTACATCTCCTGCCTTCCTGGGTGATGATAAAAAAAGAAACTCTCTAAGGGAAGCGGATCTACTAAGCCACAGTAGAGCACCTAAAGTGGTGTCAACCTCAGTTAAGATCTCATTAATGTTAATGAAGTATTCGCTAAAGTCAGTAAAATAAAATTAATTTTGGTTTACATTACGTTACAAGCTTAGCATTAACTACATATGTAGCTAGCCTTTTTGTCTCCGGTGCCGCTGCCACCTGCAGTAACGCAACCGTGGTGGTGGGAGCACCAGAAGATTAATGCTGCATGATCGCGGAAGACCCTGTCTTCATCACCACAGACTTTAGATTTTTAGACCGTAGTGCCAGGGACAGTGATTCGGGGTTACATCTGTATATTGAACTCCTTGATAAAGCACCTTGTTGTGTGAAAAGCGTTGGAGGGTTTGTACCCCCTTGTTTGCTATGTCTGATTGACAATAAATTCATACTTTATTTTTATACACCTGTGTCCCTGGGCAGTGCGCTGCTTTGTGCATTTCTTTGCCTATTTTGGTACATCTGTATATTGGTCTTTAGTGAAATGAAAATCATATGTGGCATTTCATCATCACCAAACCACAATCAAGGTTAACACAGAATCTTAACATTACATTCTTTAAGTTGTGCAAACAAGAAAACAATCAAGCGCAAATAACACTTTGAGTGAAAAAATGTGTAGTGTCTTACAAAAATTAAAAAGTGATTACAACCATAAGCCACAGTGCAGCTTCGAAAATGAGACTTTTACCGGGGGTCTTGATTACCAACAAAAAACACAAATCTCGGAGCACAAATGGCCTCAGGAACAAGGGAAAAAAAGGAGAAAAAATAGTGCACCACTATTTGACAATGTGGAAAAATTAGGAATGAACTAATGTTAATCCCACTCACGTGGTGTCCAATTCAAACGAGCATTTCTGAGGAAAATCCTCTCTTCATACAAAACAATACAGCACAACTCTTGAAATAATTCTTAAAGGAAACAGGATCTTCTCCTTATGTAATAAAGTAGAGAAGAGACAATAATGCAGTATATTTTTACTCTCACAACAAGGGGGAAGGGGAAAGGGGTAGAAACCCTCGCATCAGCCTCTAATAAAAAAGAATCGACAACGGTGCAATAAGGGGAAGGAGCAGAATTGTAACAAATAAACAAAAGACACCCTGTGTGCAGCACTCGTTGTATGCAAATATGAATTGATGATAGACTTAAAATTAAAATGCTTTAATAGTATAATTTAAAATAAGTGTCAAAATTGTTGAAAAAATGGGCAACTGACTGTGGTGACAAAATACAAAAAACAGACAAAAATATATACAATACTATAACTGAGATCTAGGGGGAGAGGTGGAGTACCCACCTAACTTCTAATTGGCAGAGATAAACAATCAAGGACTAAATAGTCAACCCCCTAGTTCAGCAATGACAAGGTTAAAAGGCCTGTAAAATAGATACAGGTGACGGAGAACTACCCATGCAAAGGTATATGCCAATGTGCTATACACAATGGGCGACAATAAAATGAAAACTCACTGATGGTAGTTTGATAGTCCACAATGTAAAAGAGACTCTGATTGTGAGGAGTACCCTCAATGAAGGGTTAAAGCAAGCCTAACTATAGGAAAATAAAATTGATAGGCAATGTATTATTTAATATTGTGCACAAGAGCTCACAAAATGTGGTGCTTAGCTCTGGGGCACGGATCAAGTCCGTATCCAGTTATAGCCCCCTAGTATAAATGTGCCACTCAAACATGCTTAGTAATACCTCACAAAATACATTGGTCAGTCAGTGACTATCAATAGTTAGGTGCACAGGAGCTTACAAAATGTATTTTTCAGCTCTGGGGCACGGATCTAGTCCGTATCCAGTTATGGCCCCCTAGTTCAAATGTGCCACTGTAGAAGATAAGTAAACAGACTGTGAAAACATAGTGAGCAAACACATGAATGAGCCGAGGGGAGAGGGATTATATGCAATGCAAAAAGTAGTCAGCAGCAATTACATTTACACGTGCTGGTTAAGGTAAGGTAATTAAATATGTACCGCAACTCTATTGGTGGGAGGTGGCTACAGAACTGACGTCATCACGCATTGACGTCTCCATGCCGAGCAGAGGGTGAGAGGCACTGTATAGTGCCGATATGCGTGTGAAGGGAGACTAGGGGCCTCATGCAGTAAGCCCCGATACAAAATTTTCGACACGAATTGCGAAAAGGCTTTTTTTGGGCGATTTGCCCTCGCAGTATTCAGTAAGGGCCGAATCCTTCCGATCCCTGACGAAGCACTGCGAAAGCAAAGCTGCCGATGACCTGTGGCGATACAGCCTGGCTCCCAATAAGGCTCCCGATAAGCCTTTGGTGCCGATAGATGTTTGCAGCTGAGAGAGACAAGCCGCTCTCTCAGCGCAAACATCGGCACCAAAAAAAGTATTTAAAAACAACTTTTACTCATAGTGTACATGTGCAGGGGGTCTTCGGAGCTGAACCGCGTTGGTTTGAGGTCCGAGGACCCCCTGCCCCCCGAGATACAGGCCCCTTTATGAGGTGCTGGTATCCCTCGGCGTTTAAAGGTCCCGATCACGTGACCGCGACCTGTAAACAAACCAGAGGGATACCGGCACCCCATAAAGGGGCCTGTATCTCGGGGGGCAGGGGGTCCCCGGACCTCAAACCAACGCGGTTCTGCTCCGGAGACCCTCTGCACATGTACAGTATAAATAAAACACACACACATCAATAAAGACTCGTTCCTTACCTTGGCGGCTATGTGCAACGGTAATGAAGCAGCATGAATGTCTTTTTAATTATACTGTACAGTGAGCAGGGGGTCCCCTGAGCTGAACCGCATTGCTTTGTGGAGCAGGGACCCCCTGCTTCCCGAGTTACAGGCCCCGGTATGTGTCATCGGGTGGCAGTGTCGCCGCCATGTTTATAGCGTCCCCGCAATAAACATGGCGTCCACACTGTAACCGATGGCCCAAACTGGGGCCTGTAACTCGGGAGGCAGGGGGTCTCTGAGCTACAAATAAATGCGCTTCAGCTCAGGGGGCCTCCTGCTTCCGCACAATATTATTAAAATACATTAATGCTGCTTCATTACCTTAGCGGATAGCCGCTAAGGCAATGAAGGGGTTAACGCATAGTAGCATGTTTATTGGGGACAAATGCCCCCAATAAACATAGCAGCAATACACAACATACAGTAAAGTAATGGGCAGAATGACTATTATCCACAAATGGATAATAGTGCAGTTGTTCATTTAAAATACATACACAACAATACACTGGCGACACACTTTATTCGAGCTCGGCTAGTCCCACGAATTCGGGTATACCCGGGTGTATTGAGGTTTGTGACTGTTTTCTGCCCGAGTGCATTGAGGTATTTTCAGGCAGGGATTGAAGCATTTTATTCCCGCTGGCTGCAATACTGCACAGTATATATATATATACTGCATTACAATTCATGAATTTATGCCATCTGGTAGACACGCGAAGCATTGCAGCCTATTAAATCCTAATCATTATCATTTAACAGATCAGCCGCCCATCAGCCAGGCATGAACCCAGGCTGGGAAGGCAAACGCAACGGGGCTTGTCAGAGGTGAGGAGCGGCGCATTCCAGGTATCTGCCAGGTACATACTGGGTATTTGCTCGAATAAAGTGTGTCGGTGCAGTAAAGACTTTAAATACATATAGCACTCACCCATGTCCCACTGCCACGATGAAGGCCATCCTCATCTTCATCCTGCCCATGCCCCATCCGCTTCTGCAAAACAAACACAAGAATTACAACATCCAAATTAATGTCCCCTAACCCCTTAATCACCATAGCGGTTATTAACCGCTACAGTTATTAAGGGGTTAAGCCACCATCACCCACATACCCTCCCCCACAAAGCCCCCCAACCACCCTCACCCAATACCCATAGGGGAGTCCTACCAAATACCCTTGGGCCTAATACCCCCTCCCCCAGCACATACAGTACAATAATGTGCCAAATAACTATTATCCACATAGGGATAATACATTATTTGGCCATTATTAAACAAATTCAATACCGTTAAAATGTAAAGAAAATTGTACTAACCTTATCAATAAGAAGTCTCCGTCGCCAGCATCATCCTTGGGGTCCGTTGCCAACATTATAAATAGCCACAACATTTGAATATCATTAACATAACACTGAACCCCTTAATCACCTTATCGGGTACTAACCTGAAAGGTAATTAAGGGGTGAAGCCATCCTGCAATGCCTACAACAGTTATGCATAACATCCTCAGTGAAATAAATACCCATTGCCTAACCAAATTCCATTTAATCATTCAATCTGTAGGCTCACATGCCTCATAAAACATTGCATTTACAGTGTATACATGTAGCATAACATGTAAACTGCATGTACACGCTGCAAATCAATGTTAACAATACAATAATCCCACTCAAATCGCCATACATCACAAGAAGTATATTATTTAATCCAATAAACTCACCATCAATGAATTACCACACATCACTTACATCCCTAAACAATTAAAATACCATCCATACCAATTACACAATGAACTAAAGCTATCCTAACAGAGAACAACTTCAAAACATAGACAAAAGTACACCAACAATTACAATATACTAAAGCAAGGCTTTCCATATCCTACTGTATGGCCTGGAAGCCCAAAACTTACATCTGTCTAAAAATAAAATACATTTAGCACACATCAATGCATAGCCACAATGATTAACAATACAGAATAAGAAGCTTTAACAACACTATCATTTCTTACCCTGTATATATATCTGTACACATACATACAGACATACATACAGTGGGAAGAAATGATATGCATTATAAAAAATGAAAACATGAAAAAGCAACAAAAAATACAATTACATTAAGAACATTTCTTTATTTAACTTACCATTACTTGCCCCCACCGACTCCCGTTGATCAGCTTACTCACGTACCAATCCACGACACCATCCACGACACCATCCACGACACAATCCAGGAACAAATCCACGAACCAAACCAGGAACCAATCCAAGAACAAGTGCAGGAACCAATCCAAGAACAAGTGCAGGAACCAATCCAGGAACCAAGCCACGAAGAAATCCACGAAACAATCCACGACACGATCCAGGAACAGGAAACCATAAAAGAAAAAAACATAACAAATTAAACATTAAAATAATAAAACATGACAATCAAGGGTTGTACTAGTTTTATTCTTAGTGAATCTGTATTAAAATACCTTGTTCCGGGGTCTTCTTGACGTCCGGTGCCACGCCCTGGTCTTCAATCTTCAGGAGGAGGTCCGTCCTCCTCGGCGTCTGCCTTCAAAATGAGACGACATAGGCTTTTAAAGGCCTATGACGTCACATTTGTCGTCATATGGTTCCCACGGCCCTGATTGGGCCGTGAAAACCATGTGTTTTGGCCGATGTAAAAAAATTGATGACGTCACTTAAAGGCAATGCCAGCACAGCCAATCAGAATGGCTTTGCTGCTATTGCCTTTAAGAAAACGTCATGAAATGACACATGGCCGGACTCACATGGTAAGCCAGCCAATCAGAGCGTGGGAACTCCATCCCTACTCTGATTGGTTCAAGTCTCATTTTGATTGAGGGACAGATTGGGAACAATTTGGTAGATATTTCAAACTAAATAAAGGCTCATTCGAAAGCCTGTATATCCTCTGGGAGGCTCATAAAGCCTCCATTAGAGGTCAATTTATCTCAATAGCTTCAAATAGGAAAAAAGCAAAACATTTGAAACAAGGTAAACTTATGACTAAAATAATTGAACCAGAACAGGAATATAAATCATATCCTTGCAGGAAGCCATATAAGCGTCTTTGCCAGACCAGAGAGGAACTACATAAATTAAGACTGGAAGACACAGAGAAAGCATTAAAATGGGCCCGTCAGACTTATTATGATAAAGGTAGCAAAGCAGATAAACTCCTCGCTAGCAATTTAAGAGGTGTTAAAGCCAAATCGCAAGTCTCTGCGATAAGACAGGGTAACGGGAAATCACACACAACTCTTTCCAAATTGCTGAGGAATTCTCTAAATATTATAATAATTTGTAGAATCCCGACTCATCAGACTCCTGCTTTAATAAAACATCCAGTGAATAAATAGATAGCTATGTGAACTCCCAAAGCTGTCTGCGGAAGAATTGGAGGGATTCAATGCTAAAATAAACATTATAGAACTAATAGAGGTTATTAAAGGTTTGAAACCCTCAAAAGCCTGAGGACCGGATGGATTCTCAAATCTATACTATTAAAAATAATGGGGAATTTTAGCACCATATCTTGTAGATATGTTTAATGGTTTTCTATCGGGTTCCCAGATCCCCTCGCAAATGTCAAAAGCAAATTTAGTGGTAATACCTAAGGAAGGAAAAAGATCCAATGAGTTGTGGAAGTTACAGACCAATTTCACTTCTTAATACAAAGTTAAAAAATATATAGTAAAATTCTGGTGAATAGTTTAAACCCAATCTTGCCCTGACTAATCCACAATGATCAGGTAGGTTTTATAATCAAGTGTCAAGCCTCAGACAATACAGTGAAAATTTCAATATAATTGATTATGTTCAGTCCACTAAACCCAAAGCGATGTTATTGGTTTTTTCCAATGTGGAAACTGTTCAATGTGTAGGTATGCATGTAAAACCAAGACCGTAAAGTATGATGATAACAAAAAGAGCCATGTTATAAAAACATTTTTAAATTGCAATACCACCTTCACTATCTACTTGTTACAGTGCGGGTGCTCCATGCGGTATGTTGGCCGCACAAAAAGAACTTTAAAAACACGCATCGCGGAACATGTTCGCCTAATAAAAAAGAATGATGTTACACATCCAGTGCCCCGACATTTCTCTAAGTGCAGTGGGGGTGGTATTGAGAATTTTTCATTCATGGCCCTTGAACATGTTCCTCCACATACGAGGGGAGGAGACAGGGAGGGTACGCTTAATCGGCGTGAAATGTACTGGATATACACCTTGCGCACTCTCCACCCACTTGGCATTAACCAGGAGTGGGAACTTAAACACTTCCTGGCTGCCTGAGTGATGGGGGAGTGTGTGGGGGTATTACTCCAGTATACTTATAACTATGGAATATTGCTATGTGTGAACAAGTCCTGTCTAGGAAGTCTTGTTTGGCTTTTTGTGTATATACTATGTCTGCCACATCGCATTTTAATTTATATTGTTATCTGATCTGAATATGGTATGCTTTGTGTATAGGGATATATGCTATTTGTTTATAAATCCATCAGGAGACGGTTGATCCACATCGTCCGATTCTAATGTGATAGATTATGCAATTTGTGTTGTTCTATTAATTATATATTATGTGATTATGTACTATGTGAGCATTACAATGTCTTTGTTTTTAATCCCAAGCTTTTTACTGGTAATAGGTGTTTATGTATGTCTATTATGTATTATATATGTGGGTAATATGTATCTGGTCCCTTTAATAGGATGACGTCCAACTCTGACCTTGTGTTGAGATGTGGGAGGCACTTGCCAATTAGGGAGGTGCCTAGTGTACACGTCATTTCCTATATAAGATCCGGTACTGTGTGGGGATCTTCACTCTTTGAAAAAGTCTTTCTATAGACGAAACGCGTCAGAGTGGTGCTATGTATGCTCACTGTGGAGCTTAATAAAGTTTTTTGAATTTTCCAAGCGTTGGTTGTGTGGAGTGCTGTGACCGCGGTTACCAGATCCTCCCTCTTACACCCCATAACGGGGCCTGTATCTCCTTAAGTAGGGGGTCCCGGCTGACCACACTGTCCAGGGGTCCCCGCTGTGCTTCATTTGCCTTTAAGATGACTTCACTAAATCCAAGTTGGCCGGCGTCACATGGTATTTCAGCCAATCAGAGTGTGGAAATGGTTCCCATGATCTGATTGGCTGAAATACCATGTGACGCCGGCTTCGTCACATCATCTTAAAGGCAAATGAAGCAAAGCCATTCTGATTGGCTGGCATCATTCCCTTTAAGTGACGTCATGTAAAAAAAATAATTAAATCGGAACAGGGTTTGAACAGCCATCAGGTGGCTGTTAACCATTTTGAGGCTAAATGTGACGTCACAAGCCCTATTTAAGGCCGTGATGCCTCATTTGAGCCCAAGAAGACGACGAGACAACATCGGTTGGGATTTACCATGGGTTTTTTTTGGATTGACAGATGAAGACAGAAGATAAAGAAGATCAAGAAATTGTGACAGATGAAGATAGAAGAAGGTGATTAAAGAAAGAAAAAAGAAGATTTGGGTACCTGATCCGGATCTTCATGGCGGATGGCATCGAATGCTGTTGGAGGCCTTCATTGTACGTGAGCTTCCTGTTATCCCGGGAGTCGGAGGGCCACCGCTTCTAATGGTAAGTAATATATTGAATGTTTGTAAATGTCTCATTTTACAGGTTTCTTCATTGGATGTGTTTTTTGATTTTTTGAGGGAGGCACATTGACTGATAATATATTAATCTGTACCACTTTAGGGTACAGATGAATACATTATTATGACAATATTTGGGGGGCATTTGTGGCTTGGTATTGCTGTTGGTTTTTTTAATTTCAATTTCTTATGTGGATGTGATTGTTTGTTTTTTTCCTGCTTAATGGTAATAAAATGTTTGTGATTGGTGTTCATTTGTAGTTAATGTTGTATTATGTTAGCTAATGCGTTTAATGGTTATTTCAGATATTGTTTGAATTTATTTCTTTGTCTTTTAATGTTTACATTCATTAATGTTGTAGTAATTCATTGGTTTGATTGGTTAGTGTTACTATTCATTTTGAGTTGGTTTAGGAATTAATTGGTTTCATTGGTTAATGGCTTAATTAATTCATTGTTGATGTTGTTACTGCTTGTATTCATTGAATTAGCTGGCTACTGTTTTTATTTAGGTATGCTAATGCAGTGTTTAATAATGGGCAAATAATCTATTATCCATATCTGGATAATAGTTATTTTGCAACAAAGCAGAAAAAATATATCAGATCAGGGTACAAATACCCACTAGCAATGCAGTAAAGTGGTCTGTATGGGGTACCATCAAGTAACCGCTCCCAACACTGTGAGAGGACAGTTACCACCAATACTAATTAAAAATAAAAGATAATAAATACTTTATTCAAAAATGATACATTCGACGCAGTAACACTAACTCTAATTATCATAAAAACAATTAAAACACTTAACGGGTGAGTAAGGTACAGGGATATCTGAGTTACAATTCCAAAATATTTTTTAGTATTATATATCCCTTAACCAAATATCCTGATCACAGCAGATAAATAGAAATAATCGTCTAGAGACCAAAGTAAGAGCTCTTACAGATGGGACCAATAGTACTGGTCTTCAGTCAAATTCAGGGATCCAACAACAGATTTTCAAGGAATGGGCATACTGCCCGAAACGCATTGGTGGACCCCTGCTGTGAGTTAGGGGGGACTTTTGGTCCACTTTTTATGTAATAAATAATAATTTTTGCTGATGCATACCGCGAGCCTCCTTCTGTTACTTCTGGCAGTGCACTGCCTTATTTTTCTACCTGTTCCTTCCACGATAAGGCCACAATAATGCAAGTCCATGCTGACCATCCTCACCATCCCAGACAAACGGTGTAGCGGCTGTGTGAGGGACAAAAGGCTGTAATCAGCCACGCGACCGCATCCCCCGTCAGGAAACTCTGACAGCTGTTTCACGACTATGGGCTTCTTCCGGGAGTATGATTGCTGCTGCAACTTGGCATTTTTAAAGCTCAGCGCATAGAGTGACGTCATAAACTGGCTACTTCCATTTATTGGTTGGATCCAGACAGATCATGGTGTCGGATGACATCTAGTGCTGAGGCTAAGGAGCCAATCACTTGTAGTGGTGCATACCAGACTGTTTAATACACAATATGCCAAAGATTGTTAAAGCCTAAAACTTAAGCAAAAAATAATTAGGGACATTGATTAAACAGCATAATACAGATGGTCATGCACTACACCCCCACCTTACAACACACATAAGAGCATACCGTGCACGAACCAGACCAGGGTCAAGTAAGAAATAAAAGAAAGAGAACACCAAAAGGCATGTAGTAAACACTCTATAGAAAACACACAGAGATAAATAAAAGATAATAAATAAAAAATAAAACAAGGAAATACACCTGTCTAAAACCTATATATAGACTAAAAAGGACAGAGTTCAAAAGGATCCCCAGAGAGCAGAGACCCAAAATGGACATGCATGTATACTGAGAGAGGAAGATCTAGAGAAAAATAGCGTAACCCATATAATCGTTAAGTCCCCGGGGCATAAGTGAACCCAACTGTGTAATCCACCTACACTCTGTTTTAAGCAAATTTTCACTAGATCTCCCTCTCTGATACCCAGTGACACCTTATCAATGGCAAATGCTGCCAAAACTGAAGGGTCAGAGTTGTGTATAGACATATAATGTCATGCAACACTAGTGATCTTTTTACCAGCCAATGTATCATGAGTTGCGTTTTTAATATTCCGAACATGTTCTAGTATTCGGAATCGCAATTCTCGCGTGGTCATGCCTATGTATATAAGTCGGCAAGGGCAGCTCATGTAACTCCCTTTGATTTACAGTTCTAAAAGGAAAGGATATCAAATTCCTTTGTCCCTGTACTGTCCTTAAACTTAGATGTTTGGGACATGTGCTGGCAAGCCGAGCACATGCCGCATTTGAAAAAACCATTTCTGATATTTTGGCTTAGAAAGGTACTGGAGGGAGTGGGAGTGTAGTGGCTCCTAACCAATTTGTCTCTTAGGTTATGAGACCTCCTACTCGTTAGACTAACAGAGCTGCCCAAAACCAAACATAGGTCTGCATCGGATAGTAAAATATCCCAGTGCTGATTAATGATCCTCCTCAGATTTGCCCACTGACAATTATAAGTTCCAATGAAGCGGATCGTGGAGTCTCCAGGTCCCCGAACTTTAGGGATCAGCAGGGAATTCCTATCCCTGTGTAGATTGGTCTGGAATACCTGATCTGAATTTGACTGTATCAATACTAGAAAACAAACTTTGACTGTATCCACTGTCCTTAAAGCGCTTTTTTAGTTATTTTGCTCAATCTCTAAAGATTCCAACGGTGTTACGCTTTAAACGCAAAAATTCACCACCCGGAATTCCATTAATTTGGTGAGCCGGGTGTGAGCTGGATGCATGTAATACAGAATTAGTAGCTGTTTTTTTCCTGTGTATGTCTGTAATAATACACCCATCAGGATCAATACTAATCTGGAGATCTAGAAACTCCACAGTCTTTTTGCTCCATTGTGTGGTGAGTTTGAAGTTATGCCCGCTGTGGTTGAGAAGGTTGACGAACACCTCCAACTCTGCGGCAGAACGCTGCAAGAGAATGAAGATGTCATCGATATATCTCAACCACAGCAGGACGTGACTGGTAAGAAAAAGATTATCGTCAGTAAACACCACCTCCCTTTCCCACCACCCCAGGAAGAGATTTGCATAGGAGGGCGCACAAGTTGCACCCATCGCCGTTCCCCTGACTTGAAGGTAAAACGAATTCTTGAAAACAAAATAATTGTGTGTAAGTATAAATGATAAGAACTGTATGAGTGTGTCCACAAGGCCGGAACTCAGACTCTGCATCGACAGGAAGTATTTGGTGGCGTGTAATCCATCCTGGTGTTGAATACATGTATAGAGACTCTCTACATCACATGTTGCCAGAATAGTCTCCCCGTCGACCGTCACCTGGTCCAACCTTGACAACACATCCATTGTGTCATGGATGTATGATGGAAGGCTCTCTACTGATGTACGTAGAAAGCAGTCAAGAAAACGGCAGATGGGCTCGGACAGCCCTCCTATGCCTGAAACAATAGGTTGTCCTGGGGGACGGGAAAGGTTTTTGTGAATTTTTGGCAGTAGGTATAGGGTAGGAACCACAGGGTGCTTTGAAATAAGACCTTCATAGTTACGTTTCATCAGTGTGCCAATTGAAAAAGCCTCCAGAAGAATCTTGTCTAGGGTTGCCTTGAATCTTAATGTCGGGTCTCCCGGAAGCTCCTGATAACACATACGGTCCCGAAGCTGTTTGTACACTTCTGCCACATAAAGATTTTTCGGCCACAGAACAATATTGCCCCCCTTATCGGAGGGCTTGATCTCAACTGTTTTCATCCGTTGTAAGCTATCTATTGCCAGCCTTCAGATTTAGTAAGGTTGGTCTTGTCTATCTTATTCCTGTAATTGTGAGATAGCCTGACTGAGAAGTTCAGAAAATACTTCAATCTGTGAAGACGTCTGTATAGGTGGACAAAACACCGATTTTGGTCTTATATGTTTTGCAACCGCCAATTCATTGGTTGTAGATTCTGTGCTTTCCACAGCCAATGATACCAAGATGTCAAGATTACGTTCATGAGTGGATGTCAAACTTCATCCTCTGCAGATTTAAGATAGTGAGGCCTATGCAGAGAACTGCAAGAATGGCCATTCGCCAGACTTAGAACTCTCCATGTTTTTGGCGGATTCCCCTCGCAGTATGCAGGAAAGTTTGCATATCTGGGAGAGGAATCCGGCAGAGAGATGGCGAGCCCTGGCGAGAAGGGCTCCGCTGGTGAGATCTGTCAGCAGAGAGCGAGATCCGCCTCTCTCTGCACAAATCTCGCTGGCAAATAAAAAAAATTTACATAACAAATCTATTACTATTGTAGATATGCAGGGGATCTCTGGAGATGAACCGTGTTTGTTTTATGTCCGGGGCCCCCCTGCTTCCCGAGATACAGGCCCCGTTATGAGGTGCCGGTATCTCCTATGCATGGAGATAGCACGATCACGTGACATTTCCATTCATAGGAGATACCGTCACCCCATAAAGGTGCCTGTATCTCGGGAAGCAGGGGGTCCCCGGACATAAAACCAACATGGTTCCTATCCGGAGACCCTCTGCACATGTACACTATTAATAAAAATGCAGTAATGCTGCTTCATTACCTTAGCGGCTATCCGTTAAGGCAATGAAGGGGTTAAGTGACAGTAGCATGTTTATTGGGGACAATTGCCCCCAATAAACATAGCAAAACACAACACCATCAGCCTCTGTGCCCCCAACAACCCCTAAACCCCCCTTATATACATAACCCATAGTTATTTTTTTAGGCACAGGAATGGTACTATAGGCTGGCGGTGGCCCTCGGGTGTTTCTGCAGGGGTCCCCGCTTGCCAGCAGTATCAAGTCTGTGCCCCAAAAAAAAATATTTAAAAACACAAATACTTCAACATAAATACACCCCCCCCATCCCACTACCCACCCCCGTGAGGCATAACCACCATCACCGGGAGGCCACCATCACCACACCGGGAGGCCTACCCTCCATCCCTTGGGGACAAAACACCCTACCCCCAATACCCACATTCAAAACAATACACACACCCGCAATAAACATAACAATTATTAAAAAGCTATACATAACCCACCCACAACATATTGCAAATATATTGTGGTATTACTAAACCCCTTAATAACAATAATGCTTAATAAGCGCTAAAGTTATTAATGGGTTAAGCCACCCTGCACGCATTCATTTGTAGAGTGGCTTCATCATTCACATATTATATATATATATATATATATATATATATATATATATATATATATATATATATATATATATATATATATATATATATATATATATATATATATATATATATATCTACAAAGAAATGGTAAAGGATATCCAAGTACTAATTGAACACTTCCGATCTCTAATTGACAACATCACAGACAAAATTAAAACAAAGCCAAATGACTATTAAAACACATCTCATAAGAGAATACAGCACGCACCTATCCAACCCAGTAAATTGCAATACAACATACAATTGAATAATGTGTACATGATGCAAATAATATTTCCATCATGTACACAATAGCAATCAAAGGTCCAAAACAAATACACGATTGAAAGTAAACATGCAATATAAACAAAGCAAATCGACAATAATAAATTACCAACCCACAATTTATGGCATCCGAAATACATTAGAAGAAAATCCAAAACAAAAACCATATTCAATATTGTTATGCAAAAACAAATCCATAGCAAAAAAAAATCTATTTCTAACTAACACGATCATACACAATCTAAGTTCACCAAATAAGCCACAATAAAAAATCAAGGCAGGGTCCCAACATATACCCATGCAACCATCATCAACTTAAATGACATAACAAATTACACAAAACATTTCACGCACACAATTCTAATTGCACAGATTTTGCTGTCGAGTAGGATTCATATTGATGAGTTTAGTAGAACTTTATTTATTTTATTATGATAGTTAATGTGTTTAATTATTGGGAAATAATGTATTATCCATATCTGGATAATAGTTATTTTGCACATTACTGTACTGTATTTGTTTAGGGGGGGGGGGGGGCGGGATTGATGTATTTAATGTATAGTACATGTTTATTTTTTTACATAGAGGGTTGTTTCCACAGGTCTGCGGGGAACCTATGGAGACCACCTGAGGTCTCCTCGGACTTCTCACGGGTAAACGGCTGCCGGGTCCAAGGGGGACACCTGCGGGGAAGAACCGGTGGCCCCACATCTGTGTGGGCACCACGGACCCGTAGAGACCACCCGAGGGCCCCCAGATCCCCGTGGGAACCACCTGAGGCCCCTCAGGCACCTGTGGGTCTGACCCAGGGCCCCCCAGACATCCATGGGCCTACCGTGGAGACCCCATTGTGGCCCACGGTAACCCGCAGAGACCACCTGGTGGACCATGGCGCCTGGCGGGGACCACCCGCAGGCCTCCAGACCCTGTTTAAAACATGGTGCTGGGCTACTGTAGGTCTGTGAGGTGACCCGTCAGGCCCACCGGGGACTCCCGTGGGCCAGGTGTATTAACCCTGTATGTAAAATAATAAATCATGTATTTATGGGGGGGCACAGGGGGTGGGTTATGTATTTAATAAATATAATGATGTTTATTGTGGGGCTGTGTATTGTTTTTATTGTGGGTACTGGGGGTGGGGGAAGGGGGTAGTGGCCCAAGGGTATGTGGGTAGGCCTCCCAGCTGGGAATTGGGTGAGGGTGGTTAGGCCTCACGGGCTAGGTAGTGGGGGAGGGTACTGCTGCGACACACTTTATTCGAGCAAATACCCAGTATGTACCTGGCAGATACCTGGAATGCGCCACTCCTCACCTCTGACAAGCCCCGTTGCGTTTGCCTTCCCAGCCATGGTTCATGCCTGGCTGACGGGCGGCTGATCTGTTAAATGATAATGATTAGGATTTAATAGGCTGCAATGCTTCGCGCGTCTACCAGATGGCATAAATTCATGAATTGTAATGCAGTATATATATATATATACTGTGCAGTATTGCAGCCAGCGGGAATAAAATGCTTCAATCCCTGCCTGGAAAATAACGCAATGCACTCGGGCAGAAAACAGTCACAAACCTCAATACACCCGAGTATACCCGAATTCGTGGGACTAGCCGAGCTCGAATAAAGTGTGTCGCCAGTGTATGTAGGCCTCCCGAGTGGTGGGTGAGGGTGGGTTAACCCCTCAATGACTGTAGCGGTTAATAACCGCTATGGTGATTAAGTGGTTAGGGGACATTACATTGGCTGTTGTTATTCTTGTTT
Organism: Ascaphus truei; assembly: GCF_040206685.1. NCBI lineage: Eukaryota > Metazoa > Chordata > Amphibia > Anura > Ascaphidae > Ascaphus > Ascaphus truei. The sequence goes on along the minus strand of NC_134484.1, from coordinate 396,159,646 downwards.
ATGTTTTGTAGCATCGGAGGGGGCATGGATGGTGATGAAGATGAGGATGGCCTTCATCGTGCCAGCCGGACATGGGTGAGTGCTATATGTATTTATTGTATTTATTGTTCTTTATGTATTTTAAATGAGCAAATTCACTATTATCCAGATGTGGATAATAGTAATTGTGCCCATTACTATACTGTATGTTTGGGGGGGGGGGGGGGGTATTTCTTTATTAATATTTGTGTTTCTAAATTAATTTGGGGGGGCACAGAATTGGCACTGCAGGCCCATGAGGACACCCAAGGGTAACACCCAAGGGCAAACGTCGGCCTATAGTATCATTGCTGTGCATATATGTACTGTATGTTAGGGGGGTATAGGTGTTGTTGGTATAATATATATATATATATATATATATATATATATATATATATATATATATATATATATTTATTGGGTTGTTGTTGTAAAATATATCTATATATATATATATATATATATATATATATATATATATATATATATATATATATATATCTTTATATACTGAGTTAAGTTATGGTGAGTAAAAAAATTGACAAAAACCCCTCCACAGCAAAGCAAATATGCAAATGTAAATATTCCTGTATATTCATTTGCATGTCTTAGACAGGTCTGCAACCCTGTCTTTCACCATTATCACCCAGCACACAGAACTTCCACTGCAGCAAGGGATTCTGGGGAATGACATGCAAATGAGTACGGCATATACAGTATACAAATAAATACACATGTACACATACTTATACCATGATATATATGTTAATTGAGAGGGTTATTCCCTTTTTCGGAAGGATCGAACAAATAGAAGGGGAGGTGGTGTATGTTTATATGTTAAATCGGATCTAAATCCTATGATAAGGGATTATGTTTATGAAGGGAATGATGAAAATGTAGAGACTTTGTGGATAGAAATTAGCAGTGGAGGTAAAAGTATTAAGAAAATGTTTGTGGGAATATGCTATAAACCACCAAATATCTGTGAGATTGAGGAAGCTAAAATACTTTTGCAAATGGAAAAGGCATCAAAACTGGGTCATGTTTGCATAATGGGGGATTTGAATTATCCAGACATAGACTTGGGCAATGAGATTAGCATTACAACAAAAGGAAACAGATTTTTTGGGGTGCTTAAAGACAATTATATGACCCAAATTATTGAGGAACCAACCAGGAGAGGGGCAATACTGGACTTGGTCATATCAAACAATGTAGAAGTCATAACAAATATTCATGTCCTGGAACATTTGGCTAACAGTGATCATAACATGGTCTCATTTGAAATACATTATCAAAAAACAAATTTCTTGGGTTCAACAAAGACCTTAAACTTTAGAAAGGCAGATTTTAATAAACTGAGGTCTAATCTAGTAGTAATACAATGGGATTATGTTTTTGCAGGGAAAAATGTAGAAGATAAATGGGCAGTCTTTAAAACATTGTTAGAAAAGCACACTTATCAGTGTATACCCTTGGGTAATAAGTATAAAAGAAATAAGTCAAAACCAGTGTGGCTAAATAAACAGGTAGGGGAGGAAATGGACAAGAAGAGGAAGGCGTTTAGATTCTTTAAGTTAGAAGGGACGGAGACATCGTATCAGAATTATAAGGAATGTAACAAAAATTGCAAAAAGGCAATCAAATTAGCAAAAATGGATAATGAAAAAAGGATTGCAATAGAAAGTAAGGTCAACCCTAAAAAGTTCTTTAAGTACCTTAATAACAAAAAAATGAGAAAAGAAAATATAGCACCCTTTCAGTGTGAGATGGGTAGGCAGATTATTGGAGATAAGGAAAAAGCTGAGGTATTAAACAAATTCTTTGCCTCTGTGTTTACCAGGGAAGAATCAAGTTCAATAGTAGTGCAGCAGGAGGAAGCCACAACCTCCATATTAATGAACAATTGGTTAGCGGAGGAAGAAGTTCATAAGCGACTTGAAAAAATTAAAGTAAATAAGGCACCTGGCCCCGATGGCATACATCCAAGAGTTCTCAAGGAGTTAAGCTCATTAATAGCCAAACCATTATATTTAATATTCAAGGACTCCATTTCCACAGGCTCAGTACCACAAGATTGGCGTAAAGCAGATGTGGTGCCTATATTTAAAAAGGGAGCTAGATCACAACCGGGAAATTACAGACCTGTAAGCCTGACTTCAATAGTAGGGAAACTACTTGAAGGATTAATACGGGATAATATTCAGGAATATCTAATAGAAAACAAAATTATTAGTAATAGTCAGCATGGATTTATGAAGGATAGATCTTGCCAAACTAACCTTGTTTGTTTCTTTGAGGTGGTAAGTAGGAATTTAGACCAGGGTAATACAGTTGATGTGGTCTACTTAGATTTTGCAAAGGCTTTTGATACGGTTTCACACAAGAGGTTGGTGTACAAAATAAAGAAAATTGGACTCAGTAATAATATATGCACCTGGATTGAAAACTGGTTAAAGGACAGACATGTGACGACTCAGGAGATTACTTCCTCTCCTTGTCCCTCTCTCCCATCTCCTGTTACCCTTTCTACTCCTTTCCACTCCTCTCCTTCATCTTCTACCTCTCTCCCCTTGCCGCAGCGCTTTCCCCGCAGGTCTCGCATACTCACACGCTCCCTCTCCCTGCAGTAGCTCCTTTACCTTCCCCTGTGGTGCCATCCGTCCCGTTGCCTCCTCCTTGCGTGGTGCCCACGGAGCGGTGCTACTCGCGCCTGGTGACGCGTCCGATACGTGCACCCCCTCAGCCCACGGAGGACGCGCGTGCATACTCCTCTCTGCCTTTGCTGGCCATCGCGCGGGCACAGGCCTTGCATACGTTCCCCTCCTCTTGGCACCGTCCCCCTCCTGCGGTCTTCCCCTGCTCCGTGCGGACCGCGCCTGTGTTGCAACCTGTGCGTGCGCATCCCCAGCTTATAGGGGGGCGCGCGCACAGACTCTTCTTATCAGGTTCCCCCTGTCTCCGCCTCCCAAACTGTTCAGGCCATTCCCCTCACTGCCCCTTCTGTCTCCTCCTCTTCTCTCCCTGACCTATCTCTAGCTTCTCCCACTTCTCTCTCTACTCCTCCCCTCTCTGTCATTGGTGCACCTTCCTTTATAATCCCTGTCTGTCCACCTCTTCCTCGCTCTGCAGAGTTCCTTTTTCCCTGTGTGTACTTGACCTATGCTGTGCTCCCTTTGTGCTCCTGTGATTACCTGCTCCTGTGTTACTTTGGATTTCCCTGGCTTTGACCCCTGCTTACCCTGTACTACTCTGCTCTCTGGTATCCTTTTGAACCCTGCTACGCATACGACTACGCTGACCACTGGCTTCCTAGGACCTGGCTTGCCCTCTGACGACTCTACCCTCTGGATCCCTGAACATTGGCAAACGGACACGACTATTCTTATGGACATTCCCCAAGCGTTGCAAGTATACACTAACAACTCTTCCAACAGGCCAGCAACGCTATGCCACACTCCGGGCTTGCTCCCACTGCTGTGGGTGTGTGGTATCATACTGTTCCCACCTCAGTACTGGGGTCTAGCTTGGTCTGCGGGCATACAGGCGTGACATTATGCAGAGCCCAACAAACGCAGACACCCCTGAGGTGGTACAAATAATACCATAGAGGCCTTACGCTTTGTTAGCGATCAGCTGTCCACTGTTTCCCAGCAATTAGCAACTTTCACCCATCAGGAGGGTTCCACGGTTTCTGCGCCAACAATGGCCAATACCTACGCCAGCCCTGGCCCACGGATTCCCTCTCCGAATCGCTATGATGGGAACCCTCTCAACTGCCGCTGGTTCTTAAACCAATGTGAAGTGCAGTTTGAAATGTCTCCCTCTCTGGTTCCTACTGGCCGTGCTAAGATTGCTTATATTTACGCCCTACTCACCGGAGACGCCCTTGCCTGGGCCTCTCCCCTATGGGAGCGTGGAAGCGAAATAACGTAAGATTATACTTTATTCAGACGTGTATTTCAACTTGTTTTTGATACCCCTGCACAGCACGAGACAGCTGCCTTCTCCCTATTCCATGTTTCTCAGGGTCGAAATTCAGCTGCCAAATACGCCATCGTGTTCTGTACGCTGGCCGCCGAAGTCCAATGGAATGATGAGGCGCTCGCAGCTGCGTACTGGCATGGACTCTCAGATACGTTGAAAGACGATCTGGCTACTCACACCCGACCTACGTCCTGGAGGAACTCATCACCCTGAGCGTACGCATGGATTAGCACACGCAGGAGCGACGACACGAGAAACACTGTTCCCGTTCCTCTTCCTCTGTTGTTTCTCACAGGTCAGTCGCTACTCCTCTCCTGGCCCTGGAGGCCTCGGAACCTATGCAGGTCGGCAGTCAACAACTCCAGGCAACTGAGAGAGCGCGGCGGCGCCAGAACAGGCTGTGTTTCTACTGTGCTTCCTCGGAACATCGTCTTCAGAAATGTCCCTTGAAGCCGGGAAACGGGCATACCAGTAAAGGTAGAGGGGCTTCTAGTGGGTACTGTCTCTCCTAACCCCTCTCCTTCCAAGGCTCTCCCAAAGAAACTGATGCTACCAGCCACACTGGAGGGTCCCAACCTTGTCTTAAAGGTCGAAGCATTCATCGATTCCGAATCGGGCGGTAATTTCCTGGACCAGCAGTTTGCAGTGAAGAATCAAATCCCCATGGTCAGAAGGAAGAGCCCAGTTGGCCTTGAGGCCATCGACGGACAACCACTCCAGCCGGCTTTCATCATCTGGGAGTCTATTCCTCTTACCTTGACCCTGGCTGATGGTCACAAGGAGGTAATTGTCTTTGACGTTTTCCAGTCTCCTTCCATACAAATTATATTAGGATTCCCTTGGCTTCAACTCCACAATCCGCGCATTAATTGGTCCGGTACCTTGCCTATCAAGTGGCCCTCGTCCGCAGATTCTACGCCAGCGGATCCTCCCGTGGTTGTGCTTGCTGGTCTGGACTCCGTACCTGCCGATCGTTCATCCCTGCCTGCCGTGTACCATGAGTACCTGGACGTGCTCAACAAGGTACAAGCAGAGGTCCTCCCACCTCTTCGCCCGTACAATTGCCCGGTCGACCTCATTCCTGGGACTGTTCTGCCGAAGTCTAAGTCTTACCCACTCTCCATCCCGGAGACCGAGGCCATGACTACTTATATTCAAGAAAACCTGGAAAAAGGTTTCATCCGCAACTCCACCTCTCCTGCCGGTGCTGGGTTTTTTTTTGTGAAGAAGAAGGATGGATCACTAAAGCCATGCATAGACTTCCGCGGACTCAATAAGATCATGGTGAAAAACAGGTATCCGCTTCCGCTCATTTCTGAACTGTTTGATCGTCTCCAAGGGGCCTCTATTTTTTCAAAACTTGACTTAAGGGGTGCCTATAATCTCATTCGCATACGGGAGGGAGATGAGTGGAAAACAGCATTTAACACACGTTCTGGACACTATGAATACCTTGTTATGCCCTTTGGGCTGTGTAACGCCCCGGCCGTGTTTCAGGAATTTATAAATGACATCTTCCGTGACGTTTTGGGAACTTTTGTCATTGTCTATCTAGACGACATCCTTATTTTTCTAAAAATCTGGAGGAACACATTCAACATACCAAACTTGTGCTCTCCAGGCTTCGTTCTAACCGTCTTTACGCCAAAATGGAGAAGTGTTTGTTTCACCAGGCTTCCACGGCCTTCCAAGCTATATCCTCTCTAGCCAAGGTTTCTCCATGGACCCAGAGAAGCTGAATGCGGTTCTCGACTGGCCTAATTCGCTCAAGGCTGTGCAACGTTTTCTTGGCTTCGCCAATTATTACAGGAAGTTTATCAAACATTTTTCTTCCATTGCCCTTCCCATCACCGCCTTGACCAAAAAGGGCGCCAATGTCTCATCCTGGTCACCAGAAGCCATTGAAGCCTTTGAAACTCTCAAGAAGGCGTTCATGTCTGCCCCCATCCTTCGTCATCCGGATACCTCCCTCCCCTTTACTTTGGAGGTTGATGCCTCATACGTAGGAGCTGGCGCAGTTCTTCTGTCCCAGAGGACTTCTCCCCAAGAGAAACTCCATCCTTGTGGTTTTTTTCCATGGAAATTTTCAGCAGCAGAAAAGAATTATGATGTCGGTAATCGTGAACTTTTGGCCATTAAGTTGGCTCTCCAGGAATGGAGACATCTTTTAGAGGGTTCCAAGGAACCAATCGCCATTCTCACTGACCACAAAAATTTGTTATATATTGAGGGTGCTCGTCGCTTGGGCTCCCGCCAGACTCGCTGGTCACTCTTCTTTTCCCGCTTCAACTACACCTCCTATATTCCTGGTACCAAAAATGTTAAAGCGGACGCCCATTCTCATCAATTTGCCTCTGAGACCGAGGCTAAAGAAATCTCAGAACCTATTCTCCCGGCCAAGTGCATAGTCTCTGCTAACAACTTTGATGTATTGGACGAGATCCACAAGGCACAAGCACATATTCCCAGCAGGTTCAGGGTACCAGAAGGACGTCTCTACGCGGCTCCACGTTTCCGCCATAAAGTCTTACTTTGGGGTCATTCCTCTAGAGCAGTTGGTCATCCAGGCTTCAAGAGGACGGCTGATCTCATTAAACGGACTTTTTGGTGGCCTAAGATGAATCAAGATATTCTCAATTTTACTTCCGTCTGTCCTGTATGTGCCCAGAGTAAAACCCTCCATCATAAGCCTTCTGGACTCCTGCTACCCCTTCCCCTTCCTGAACAACCCTGAAAACACATTTCAATGGACTTTATCGTTGAACTGCCTGTGTCCAAAGGGATGAACACTATTTTGGTCGTGGTTGATAGATTTTCAAAGCAGGCTCACTTTATTCCCCTCAAGGGTCTTCCCAACTCGGCCACCTTGGCGGATGTATTCTCCAAAGAGATCTTCAGGCTGCATGGCGTTCCCATTTCTATCGTCTCAGACCGTGGGTCCCAGTTCATCTCAAAATTCTGGCGAGCTTTCTCTTAAAGATTGGGTATCTCCCTCTTGTTCTCCTCTGGATATCATCCACAAACCAACGGTCAAATTGAAAGGATGAACCAAACTCTCGAGCAGTATCTAAGATGCTTCATTTCTGACTCACAAGATAACTGGGTGGATCTCCTACCATGGGCTGAATTTGCCATTAATTCCTTAAGGAACGAGTCTACTCAGGAGTCTCCTTTCTTTATCAACTGTGGCTTTCACCCCAGTAGTCTCCCTCTCTCACCTTCTCCTTCTGGTGTTCCTGCAGCCGGCTCCCATATCACCAACTTGCAAGAATCCTGGAAAAAGATTCTCAAGTCCTTACGGTCTGCGGTGGCCAAACAAAAGACCAAGGCTGATCATCACCGCCAAAAAGGTCCTTCGTTCAAACCTGGTGATCTGGTCTGGCTGTCGTCCAAAAATATTAGGCTCAAAACTCCTTCACCCAAACTGTCTCCTAGATTCGTGGGACCATTCAAAATCCTAGAGAAGGTTAATCCTGTTGCCTATCGCCTCGATCTTCCCCCCTCAATGAAAATTCCGTCAGTCTTTCACGTTTCCCTCCTTAAGGAATTTGTGTCCAGCCCTCATTTCCCGGATCCCTCTCGGAGACCTAGTCCAGTGTCCACCCTGGGTCAACAGGAGTACGAGATATAGTCTCTCATCGACTCGCGTGTCTCCAAAAAAGGACTTCAGTTTTTAGTACACTGGAAGGGCTACGGTGCTGAGGAACGTTCCTGGGTACCGGCACATCACGTCCACGCCCCAAGGTTGCTTTCCTAGTTTCTCCAGAAATTCCCCCTTAAGCCGTGGTTGGATCACTCGGAGATTGATCCTCAAGGGGGGGATACTGTGATGACTCAGGAGATTCCTTCCTCTCCTTGTCCCTCTCTCCCATCTCCTGTTACCCTTTCTACTCCTTCCCACTCCTCTCCTTCATCTTCTACCTCTCTCCCCTTGCCACAGCACATTCCCCGCAGGCCTCACATACTCACGCGCCATCCGTCCCGTTGCCTCCTCCTTGCGTGGTGTCCACGGCGCGGCGCCCCACGAGCCTTGTGACGCGTCCGGTGCGTACACCCCTTCAGCCCACGGAGGACGCGCGTGCATGCTCCTCTCTGCCTTTGCTGGCTATCGCGCGGGCACAGGCCTCGCATGCATTCCACTCCTCTTGGCTCCGTCCCCCTTCTGCGGTCTTTCCCTGCTTCGTGCGGGCCGCGCCTGTGTTGCAACCTGTGCGCGCGCATCCCCAGCTTACAGGGGGCGCGCGCACAGACTCTTCTTATCAGGTTCCCCCTGTCTCCGCCTCCCAAGCTGTTCAGGCCATTCCCCTCACTGCCCCTTCTGTCTCCTCCTCTCCTCTCCCTGACCTATCTCTAGCTTCTCCCACTTCTCTCTCTACTCCTCCCCTCTCTGTCATTGGTGCACCTTCCTTTATAATACCTGTCTGTCCACCTCTTCCTCGCTCTGCATAGTTCCTGTTTCCCTGTGTGTACCTGACCTATGCTGTGCTCCCTTTGTGCTCCTGTGATTACCTGCTCCTGTGTTACTTTGGATTTCCCTGGCTTTGACCCCTGCTTACCCTGGACTACTCTGCTCTCTGGTATCCTTTTGAACCCTGTTACGCATACGACTCCGCTGATCTCTGGCTTCCTAGGACCTGGCTTGCCCTCTGACGACGCTACCCTCTGGATCCCTGAACATTGGCAAACGGACACGACTATTCTCATGGACATTCCCCAAGCATTGCAAGTATACACTAACAACTCTACCAACAGGCCCAGCAATGCTATACTACACTCCGGGCTTTCTCCCACTGCTGTGGGTTTGTGGTATCATACCGTTCCCACCTCAGTGCTGCGGTCTAGCTTGGTCTGCGGGCATACAGGCGTGACAAGACAACAGAGGGTTGTCATAAATGGAACTTTTCAGGTTGGGCTAAAGTCGTGAGTGGAGTACCTCAGGGATCGGTACTGGGACCCCTGCTTTTTAACTTGTTTATTAATGACCTTGAGGTTGGGATCGAGAGCAAAGTCTCCATCTTTGCTGATGATACTAAATTGTGTAAGGTAATAGAATCAGAGCAGGATCTAATTTCTCTTCAGAAGGACTTGGAGAGACTGGAAATGTGGGCAGGTAAATGGCAAATGAGGTTTAATACAGATAAATCTAAGGTTATGCATTTGGGATGCAGGAATAAAAAGGTGACTTACAAATTAAATGATGATATATTGGGGGAATCCTTGATGGAGAAGGTTTTAGGAGTGCTTATAGACTGCAGGCTTAGCAATAGTGCCCAATGTCATGCAGTAGCTGCAAAGGCAAACAAGATCATATCTTGCATCAAACGGGCAATGGATGGAAGGGAAGTAAACATAATTATGCCCCTTTACAAAGCACTAGTAAGACCACACCTTGAATATGGAGTACAATTTTGGGCACCAATCCTAAGAAAAGACATTATGGAACTAGAGAGAGTGCAGAGAAGAGCCACCAAATTAATAAAGGGAATGGACAATCTAACTTATGAGGAGAGGCTAGCTAAATTAGATTTATTTACACTAGAATAGAGGCGTCTAAGAGGGGATATGATAACTATATACAATTATATTCTGGAACAATACAAGGAGCTTTCAAAAGAACTATTCATCCCATGGGCAGTACTAAGGACTCGGGGCCATCCCTTAAGGTTGGAGGAAAGGAAATTTCACCAGCAAAAAAGGTAAGGGTTCTTTACAGTAAGGGCAGTTAAAATGTGGAATTCATTACCCATGGAGACTGTGATGGCAGATACAATAGATTTGTTCAAAAAAATGTTGAACATCTTTTTAGATGGGAAAGTTATACAGGGCTATACCAAATAAGTATACATGGGAAGGATATTGATCCAGGGATTAATCCGATTGCCAATTCTTGGAGTCAGGAAGGAATTCATTTTTCCCCTTAATGGTGTTTTTTGTTTGCCTTCCTCAATAAGTAAGTATAGATATAGGATAAAGTATCTGCTGTCTAAATTTAGCATAGGTTGAACTTGATGGACCTATGTCTTTTTTCAACCTCATCTACTATGTAACTATATGTAACTATGTATATATTTATATATATATATATATATATAACAAAAACATATAAAATCACTGCGCCAAAATAAGTGATGGATCAATGTGTGCTCTAACTAAATAATGAGAGGAGAGTGGCTAGTACTGTGTACTATAAATCAATTGCAAACAATACAAGACAGACACACAAATCAACAACATAAATGACAAGGAAAAAATGGGAGGGGAAGGGTATGAGAAACACAATGAAAAAAACAAAAGGAAGGGAAAGCCATGGATTGAATGAAATAAAACCTTGAATAAAAATAAAAACAAAACACTGGAACACCCTTGACGGCTATCCTCAGGAGCAACCACCTTCCTTGACACCTCTATAAAACATAAAGGGACAGCGCAGGCTCCATAGTGTAAATAGTACAGGATTGATTCCACACAAGCTAAAATCAGTTCATTCACAAGATAAAGATAGGAAATGTGCATCGATCTAATGTTTCAGTAATCTATGGATCATCTGTCCGTGTGGAGCTGTGGTGTAGTAGCTGCATACGAATCAACACATCCGTTTATACAGCTGGGTTCCTCCGTGTCGTGTGTCCACTCAACGGCACCCCGGCTACATGGTACATTTTTTCTTCCCAAGGGAAGCGTCATTGGCAGTACCAGGACCCTGTCTATTGAGACAACTGTATTGGAAGGGAGCTGTAGTGCTGTGGAACCAAGCAAAAGTGTACCGTGTAGCCGGGGTGCCGTTGACTGGATGCACGACACGGAGGAGCTCAGCTTTAGGAACGGATGTGTTGATTCGTATGTAGCTACTACACCACAGCTCCACACGGACAGATGATCCATGGGTTACTTATACATTTGACCGATGCACATGTCTTATCGCTATCTTGTGAGTGAACTGATTTTAGCTTGTGTAGAATTAAACCTGTACTATTTACACTATGGAGCCCGCGCTGTCCCTTTTTGTTATATATATATATATAATATATATATATATCACATTAATTGTTAGCATATAACTCATTAATCTCCCAGCTGCTTTAATTACAGTAGCTGAAGATTCCAAGCTGCAGCCAGAGACAGAAATAGATATTATAGGTACAGCTGCTATTAATGGTAAATGAAATAAAAAAACGGTACAGTACCTGCTAAATACAGATATAACCAGATTTGCTGTTTTCATTGCCATGACAAGCCATGCGATTCCACCCATGGGAACACATTGTTCACCATGGTCTGGCCGAGCACATCACGCTGTTTGGTGAGACTTTTTTTTAAATTGCAATTCAGTATGTGTCCAGCAAATGGCACAGTGAATATTTTTGTCCAAGCCCACGACGAGGACCTTCATTACTGTAGAAATAGCTTCTGAATAATGTACATCAAATTTAGATTAAAGACAAAATGTACCACCAATCATTACAGCAAAGTACTAAAGAAGTAAGTCCAAATCTGAGTTACTGTACATACATCTAAGTTAGAAAAAAATATATTCTTATTTTTTAAACATCAAAGAGTTTTGCAAAAGGTATTTTAATGAGCTATAAATTTGAAGGTTATGTGATACTTTGCAACCACATTATAGACACTATACAGAATTCACAGGCAGAACATTACTAGCTGAATTGCCGTTACAGTTAATTCTGGCAATCACACAGTACCTCTTAGCTGGAGAAACTGCAGTACTTGAAATCTGAAATATGAGAAGCTATAAAAGAAGTGACAGAAATAAGAAGAAATTGTATATTTCAAGTGTAAACTTTAGTGGAAATTTTTCGACAAAGAAGAAATTAAGAGCACTGCCACTGGCACATAATGAACAATGAAGGCTTCTCTCTACAGTTAGAAATTGACTTAAACATTTTATGTTACAATATTTATATTGTACAGCTCAGTATTGTTGCCTCCTATGAATTCATACAAAAATCCTCCTGGAAAATAAATGTTAATGCTACACAAATGCACAGAAAACTTTGTTTTCTAATGTGATCTAAAGAAAAGACAGGAAGAACCAAGAAACTTTAAATTAGCAAAACAGTAAAAACAAAAAAAACATTATTTGCCATATTACTAAGCAGCCTTCTATCATAAGTCACCTTACAGTGCTGGATAACTGATTCAAGACTACATGACCTATAGACTTACAGTATGTGTCCCAGACTTCCAGCTGCAAAACCAAGGGAAAAGTAGGGCAGAAAAATTAAATTGTCTCCTACAGATGTAGCAATACTTACACATCACGTGACTGCAAGAAGGGGAGATGCGACAACTGCAAGAACACTTCGTTGTCTGCGCCTCGACCGCTGGTGACCCCGAGGCTCATCTGTTGCTCAGCTGTGTTCAGCCAGAATAATTACAATTATGTTGGGGCAGTTCAGTACGTGTGGCAAGCAGGGGGCGCACTGAATATCTTTGCCTATTATACTTAGTGGCAGTAAGGTGGGAGAGGGGGGCGGAGAGAGAGAAGAAAATAGAGAAGAAAAGAGAAAAGAGAGAAGAAAAGAGAGAAGAGAGAAGAAAATAAAAGAGAGAAGAGAGAAGAAAAGAGAGGAGAGAAGAGAAGAGAGAAGAAAATAAAAGAGAGGAGAGAAGAAAAGAGAGAAGAAAAGAGAGAAGAGAGAAGAAAAGTGAGAAGAGAGAACAGAGAAGAAAAGAGAGAAGAAAAGAAAGAAGAGAGAGGAGAGAGAGGGAGAGAGGGAGAGAGAGGAGAGAGGGGACAGAGAGAGGGGGGAGGGGGAGAGAGGGTGGGGGAGAAAGAGAGGGGAGAGAGAAAGAAAAAGAGAGAGAGATGGGGGGGAGAGAGAAGGGGGGAGAGAGAGAAGAAAAGAGAGAATAAAAGAGAGAAGAGAGAAGAAAAGAGAGAAGAGAGAAGAAAAGAAAAGAGAGGAGAGAAGAAAATAGAGAAGAGAGAAGAAAATAGAGAAGAGAGAAGAAAAGAAAAGAGAGAAGAGAGAAGAAAAGAGAGAAGAGAGATGAAAAGAGAGAAGAGAGAAGAAAAGAGAGAAGAGAAGAGAGAGAGAGAGAGAGAGAGAGAGAGAGAGAGAGAGAGAGAGAGAGAGAGAGAGAGAGAGAGAGAGAGAGAGAGAGAGAGAGAGAGGGGGGGGGGGGGGGAAAGAGAGAGAGAAAGGGGGAAGAGAAAGGGGGGAGAGAAAGCAGGATAGAAAGGGGGGAGAGGGGAATGGGGAGAGAGGGGAATGGGGGAGAGAGGGGAATGGGGGGAGAGAGAGGAGAGAGGGGAGATAAGGGAATGGGAGAGAGAGGGGAATGGGGGAGAGAGGGGAGATAAGGGAATGGGGAGAGAGGGTAGAGAAGGGAATGGGGGAGAGATGGGAGAGAAGGGAATGGGGGAGAGAAGGGAATGGGGGAGAGAAGGGAATGGGGGAGAGAAGGGGGAGGGGAGAGAGGGGAGCAGGGGGGGAGAAAGGGGAGAAGAGAGGGGAGCAGCGGGAAGAGAGGGGAGCAGGGGGGAGAGGGGGGCAGGGATGGAGAAATAGGGGGAGAGAGGAGGAGGGGAGAGAATGGAGAAAGGAGAGGGGGGAGAGAGATAGGAGGGAAGGGGAGAGAATGGAAGGTCACACACACACACACACAGAGACACACACACACACACAGAGAGAAAACACACAGAGACAGAGACAGACACGGGGTGGGGGGTGGCTTGTGGTGCCGGCAGCACAGCTGTGAGTAGCAGAGGTAGATTGAGGGCTTGTGGGGCATGCAGCCACACACTGCTGAATGAATCTCTCCTGTGTGGGGGCGGCACTTCCTGCAAGCAGAGCGGGGGTGGAGGGGGGGCTTCTGGTGAACAGCCGCACATACATTGCTCCTTTGGGGACCGGCACTTGGAGGGAGTGGGGGTTTGGTAGCGGAGTCGTGGGGCATGCAGCAGGACACAGCTCCTTCTGTGTGGTGGCTGGCGGAGCAAGCAGAGATGCGGGGTTCGGTGGTGTCGCAGGGCAAACGCTGAAAGATTCTGTGGCTTCTTCTGCAGCACCCCTGGCTGTTTTTTTTTTGTTTTGTTTTTTTTTCAGTACATCGATTCTAAAATGCAGTCCTATTTCAACCACGTGAAAATGGGAAAAAAAGTGTGCCTTAGAATCGAGGAAATACGGTACATATACTCCGGACTCAGAATATCTTAACCTTCACTTTTGGGAATCTGTTTGTTTAAAGAACAACTACAGCTTTAATGTTTTTCTAATTTCATGGAAAATATATCTCTACTATATGAATTTAAAAATAAATATACATACAGAATATATTGGTTTAAGCTACATTTAAACCCATTTTTTAGTTTGAGCATTTTTGGAAATCAGTTTGGATTCACAATGATGGATACATTTGGTTTTCTTTCTCTCAGGGAACTATTGTATGGAAACTCCTACTGAAGTTATCACAGTTTAACAAATAACTACCTAAAAATGAATTCTAAGAATAAGCATTTTACACAGTTTACTACAGTAATATTCAACTCATACTTGAAAATAAACATTTTTACTTACAGTATGTTAAAATGTTCCTTTACAACCAGACTGTTTGTGCTAACTTTAAAAGTTACTAACCATCTGTTTTATTCCAAAGCGACCCCAAAAAATCTTTTTTATTTTTAACATTATTGAAATGTGTAAGTACTTTAAATGTGGTTTACGTTTTCAATGTAATTTTTGTTGTATTTTTTAATATATTTCAAAGTATTTATGGAGTATTACAGGGACATCATTGTTTTACTATGCTTTGTCTTACAGCTTTATCTCTAAAATCCTGTTTGTATTATAATTCCAATAATCTTTTGCTATTTCACTTGTATTGTAACAAGGTTATGACCTTAATAGTTATGAGTTTCACATCATTTCCTGCTGGAGATTACCAGGACGGGCTAAGAGAAAATTATTGTTAGGTCAAGATATCCAAACAGCTGCTGCAATCCAGGAGCTCTGATTACTTATTACACATTAATCACTATCAGACAAATTCCAATCCAAAGATCAGAAAATAATCCACTTTAATGATATGTAATACACATTTTAAATGAAGAAACAATACAATATAATGTATTTGAAAATAATAAAACGTGTATTCCATTTGAATAAAATGACAGACTTTAAATCATGTTTGACATGTCGAGATGTCATCTTTGGTTAAAGAACAAGTCCAAATTGGGGCCTAGTAAATATATTTTACAGCTTGAGTGGATTTTAAACTAATCTACTTCCGTCTAATCTTTTCCAACAAAATAAAATATATGAAATAGTCCATTGATTGCCACAACGTAATAAGTAATTCAAATCCCTCTTCTATTTATTTGTTTACTTTGTAAAGCAGATTTGTACTCAATTTATATGGTTTGGAAAGGCTGTCCCTTAAAAATAAAGAAACAATTAAATAAACCACGTTATATTTACATAGAATTGTGGGAATAATTTCTTGTCTGTGCTTTTAATAATATGAGATTTGAAGAAAAGTTCTTTAAACAAATCCTCAATGCAGCAATATTAATACTAGTAAGATATTTTATTAATGTACAGTATATTGAAGAACTGTGCCTCTGTATCTAAGATTATACAGTAGAGGAGTTACATCAAGTCAATTTTGAAAGGATAGTTAGAAAATATATAGTTTTCAATGTTTTTAAGTACTTCGTTTGAGTTTTAGTTCACGTGAATCAAAGAAGCGTTTTGATGGGGTAACTTAATGAACATAAATAATAATATAATAATATAACGGAACGGGTTACATTCTCCATCTACCCACCTAAACTTCTACCTCGTCTAAAATCACATAAACTTACAGTATTTGAATATTATTCTACATCGAATGTAAAAAAAAAACATTTTGCCACATTTGTGCTTATAAAAACGATACAGAGTGACAAAACACTCTTATTTATTAATACATAGACCAGATTGATTACAGATTATTAGTACACATTTGTAATGCTTTCAGAGAGAGGATTACAATGTTTAATAGTAACTAAATTTCATATACTGTAGCGCTTTTCTCCCACAGGGACTCAAAGAACTTCAAATTACAATACATCATGCGATACCTAGAATTTTACAGGTTCTCAAAAAGTTAGCCATATATTCTCTGTCTGAGGTCCAGAAAAATAAAGCAACTTCCCAAAAGCAGAATCTGGGATATGAACCAGGCTCTCCTG